>NC_068991.1:14689502-14691021 GCF_001194135.2 Octopus bimaculoides | reverse complement strand
TGTGTGTGTGTGTGTGTGTGTGTGTATGCTTGTGTATTCAGCAGGCTAGCTAACTACTATATTAATTGACTATTGATTAATTCGTTTGGCTTGCAACGATGAATTCATTTCTTGTTTTGTATATGTAAAAAATAAACGCACAACATAACGATGATGAATTAAAATTAAGAGATATCTATGCATAGAACAACAACAACAACAACAACGTTGGTTATAAAATAAAAACAACAAAACCAACTATGACGACCATAAAATTAACGACATCAAAACATTGAAAGCGGCATTAATGACAAGAACAACCAGAAAAAAAAATATATAATTTGCAATACATTAGAAGAGATAGCTTGATAAAATATTCAAAATATAAGGATGGATACAAGAAATTTAACTGTAAGTAACTCCTAATTAACCTCCTGAAAATATGCGTTACATAATTATTTGAGTAATCTTCCCTTCTTGAGCACCTAAAAGTCGTGATTGAGTCTTAGGGGCATTGATGTGACATACGGCATGTTTAGGTTATTCAAATCCATTCCTCTCCATGTCTGAATATAGTCGAGTTTTTCTAGAGGGGGGAGGGAAAAATCTATCGGCTCCTATACTGGATTAATATGTTATTTTAATTACCGACCTTGAAAGTTTGAAATGCATTGCTTACCACAGTACGATTTGAACTCAGAGAGATAGTTGGAATGAATACTGCGACGCATTCTATCCGAAGTTTTAAAAACTGCCAACTCATCGCATTGTTAATGTAACCAGCAAATATGGTATGTAAAGATAAGGGAATAAAGACAGATATAATTAGGCAGTCTAGTACAAAAACAACTGTTTTGAGAGAATGAAGCAGCATATGGAAATCAAACCAAATCAATAGAAAATTGGAAAATGATAACGCGATTACAGCTGCCAGAAAAAAGAATCTTTATCAAAGAACAGTCAGCAGAAATATGATGGTAACGTTTTGACCAGAAGAGTAAAAAAGAAGGCCTTATATACTGAGTGAAAGTAAGATGATGATGTGATGCTGTGACATTCATTTTTTCGTGAAAGACTCAAACAGTGAATGTAAATAAGAGAAAAAACCAAATCTAAAAAGCGACTGGTGCAGATTTGCAGATTTACTTTGATTAACTGACTGAAGTCTTATCTGATTGATAATAAATCTGTTGATGAAATATTATTATATATGCCGCATATATTGCATATACTGCATATGTTGCGTATATTGCATAGCGTTGTTATATGCAATATGGAATAAATGACAAGTTTACGGAAACGTATGTAATATCGATTTAGCTTCTCTTTTCGTCAACTGAATGATTATTAACTCCGTGAGTTAATAATAAATCATGCCTGCTGGATATACATATTTTGGCTTTGCGAAAAGGTCCTTTTATCATTAGATTAAATATAACATATCTTCCTTCTACACGAATTACTGATGAGAGAGCTTGGATTATAAATATCTCCCCTCAACTATATATATATATATATATATATATATATATATATATAT
>NC_068991.1:14688258-14689371 GCF_001194135.2 Octopus bimaculoides | reverse complement strand
TTAAATGGAGCTGCTTGAAACGGTCGTACACCATTACTGTTTGATATCCTGTTGCTTATTTTGATTTTATATATCTTCGGAAACAGCAGACATAGGAAAGTTCAATAGAAAAGGAAGGAAAAGGAAAAAAATGTCCTATGTCTGCTGTTTCCGAAGATATATAAAATCAAAATAAGCAACAGGATATCAAATAGTAATGGTGTACGACCGTTTCAAGCAGCTCCATTTAATTGAACAATACAATCATTACATCATTAGATCAACTTAAATTCAAGCTGTACAAATAAATAAATGGAATTTTAACAAGTAGGATATTTTAATATATCTTTACTTAAATATTTTAACAGAGAAAGACGATGGAAGACATTCATGTTGTTGCTATTGTAGCTAAGAATAGACTACACCTACTAAAAATCGCATGGAGCACAGTGGGGTCATAGAGTTGTAAGGGTACAACCCTATGATTCCACTATGCTCTATGAGAGAGAGAGAGAGAGAGAGAGAGAGAGAGAGAAAGGGAGAGGGAGAGAAAAAGGGAGAGAGAGGAGGAGGAGCAGGAATTGAGAAATAATAGAGAAATAAAAAGAACGAGCACTCAGTACATTATATAGAATAAATATTTGTATGCAAACAGTTGATGACACGATAGTCACGAGTTTCATACGAATATCGTAAATTAATATATGTACATATGTGCGTTCGTATGTGCCTGTGAGTATTTGTTTCAGCGTGAACGTGTGAAGGGAGAGAGAAGAGAGAAAGCGAATTGCTAGCCTGTATGATGCTTCGATCAGCAACAAAAGCAAGACAAAACGAAGATTTCACAACGAGACACAATCGTTTTGTTTTCGCTGATCTGCCATTCGTTGTATTGTAGTCAAAACGGTGTCCATTAATTGAATGTTCATTATCGCTCATTGCTCACTATTCATTTTATGTTTCGTCTTAATTGACACATCGTCATTAAATGCACTTTTTCTACTAATTAGGTTGTGTATATATATATATATATATATATATATGTATACACACATAAATACATATAGATGTGTGCATGTATGTATGAATATATATATTATATATATATATATAATATAGTATATAATATATAAT
>NC_068991.1:14687039-14687610 GCF_001194135.2 Octopus bimaculoides | reverse complement strand
ATATATATATATATATATATATATATATATATATATATATATATATATGATGGAGCTAAATATAGCAAAAAAAGATAGTAGCCACAGTCTCAAAAGTGCACTGTCAGTTGCACTTTTCGAAGAGTAGTGAGGCAGCTAGACATACATACATACATACATGCGCACGTACATACGTACATACATATATACATACTCACACATACATACAAACACGCGCATACGCGCACACACATAAACAGAATGACTGCATAAGGTAAAGTAATATATATTGAGACAAGGTCGGCCTTATCTTATCCTCAGAGATATCATATTCATTCGTAGTGGGTTTAAGATGATTAGAGTATAATTTACTGGCGAATGAATATCGTGGCAGGTAAGGTGTAAATGTGAGAAATGGCAGTACATCATCAATAATATCAGTGTGTGACAGTGTGGAGAGCGAAATGATACCAAACAGTCTGACCTATTAACACTGTAAATTAGTACATATATATATATATATATATATATATACAAGAATATGATGATAAATGGTTTTACCGATAAAGGTTTTTTCATACTGAACTACTTG
>NC_068991.1:14684222-14685516 GCF_001194135.2 Octopus bimaculoides | reverse complement strand
ATATATATATATATATATATACATTCAATTTTTTTTCTCCGTGTTTTTCTCCTTGTCTCCGTATTCTTTCTGTTGAAGAGCGTAGCTCGAAACGTCAAAGACTTTCCGTATTCCCGAGCGTCATACTAATATATCCTTTTGTTATTTACACCACCTGTCCTCGTCTGTTGTTATTATTTGTATATTCTCCCATATATATATATATCCACACATAGTGCGTTGAAACTCAATCATTTCGGTGAATAATTTCCACTCAAGTTGACGTCAATCGAAACTTTCGAACGTTTCTCAATTTATACACAATTCTCAGAAATAAATGTGTATCATAACGTATATAACTATACATTAGCACTTTTTTTTTATTCAAGAGCTTGTGAAACAAATCTAGATCTCAAACGTGAAGATAATGTGTTATTACAGCATCAGACAAATTCATATTAATTCAATATGACGGTTTCGAACCTATATGATTTATAAAGGAATTTAACAAATTAAATTCGCTATCGAATGTAACTTTAGTTACCTTACTACGTGTAATATATTAATCTAATTTGATATTTTTCAACAGAAAACCAAAAACATATTAAATATCGCTTCTTCACATAATATTCAATTATCCTAACGATATCCTTAATCGTAATTTAATTCTTTTTACTGCGTTTTATTTATTTTAAATATTTAATCAAATTTTATTTTAGATTATATAACTTCTCGAATTTATATTTTTGTGTGAGCGTATACAAAGAACCATATATGCATATGAATGTATGTAAGTATGTATGTGCCATGGTATAATTCACACTACTATTCACACTAGGATATCAAACTATTTATTCATATTTTAATTTCCGATATTCAAGTTCGAAATTCACAAGGTTTCGGTACTTTATTCCTTAGTGGAACGGTTAAGCAGAACATCTCCCTTCGGGGTGTTGTCCAAAATAATGATGAAGAGGACGGGTGTCACATACTTCGGATTCGTTCCGCAAGGCAACGTCATCATAGGTGTGCGAGTCCCCCGTGTGACGTTGAACTAGGTGTTGGTGCTTGATAAATGTAACTGGTTCGTCAAACTGGTATATGACCCCTTCATCACTGAGCCTTCCAAGCGTGACAGGAAAGCAGACCATCTTGAAGGAAAAGTGGGAAGGAGTGCAAATTCTGGAAGGCTCGATAACGAGTTAATAGCCAAATATGCATATACATACATACGAACATACATACATGTATCTCTCTCTCTCTCTCTCTCTCTCTCTCTCTCTCTCTCTAACACACACACATACACACACATACA
>NC_068991.1:14674700-14682877 GCF_001194135.2 Octopus bimaculoides | reverse complement strand
CAACACTTTCTTCTGCAAAATAGGGCTATATTATTAGCATTATTCTGCGTTTGAGAATTTAAAATCACTTCTGTAACTTTCTAAGACATCTCAACGCTTTGAAAAGCAAACTTCGTTTGTTTGTTTACGTTCATCGTAATTTGAATTTAATAATAATAATAATAATAATAATAATAATAATAATAATAATAATAATAATAATAATAATAATAATAATAATAAACGAGAATAGCGCTAGCCTTGACAGCGACTGGATGTGTTCATTGCTGCTCTGACCAGTCAGCAGCCGAAGACACAGAAGTACTTGTACAACCCAGCAGAACAACTGCAAAATAACTCTCAGAAACTCGAACATCTACCATTTCTCGTAAGTAATTTGAATTTCTCTCAAAATAAGTTTAAAAACTTACCTATCTACAGTTTTCTCTGGACGAACACACAAACGATCATCCCTAAAAACTTTAAAAGTTTAATATCCGCTACTTTCTGTGAATATCTATCCTTTCTTTCTCTCTGAGTATTCGAAAATGTAAACATCCTTTTTATTGCAAGAACACTACAGTTTTCTCTGGTCGAACAAAAACTTTAATATCTACAATTTTCTGTGAAAATTTTACTCTTCTTTCTATATCATTGTCATCGTCTTTGACCTTACCCTTGTGCTTCACTTCTAGGTTATGTTCGGGTTTATACCACACTACCTCTCCTTCGTTTCTTACGACGTATCAGACAACTGTAAGCCATGACCCGGCTGATTGACAGCACACTGGTCCGTGCATTAAACATGACTTCCTTCAGCCAGTTTTCTGGGGGTTTTTTTGGTTTTTTTTTCGATGGCGCACATAACACTACCCGCACTTCGGGAAGGAGGCACATGCGTTCTTGGAAAACTCCCTCGGGCAACGAGGGTCAGTCTTTTGTAACGCACCGCTTCCATCAATTTATTTTTCTACACTCGACTTTGTCCATGTACAAATCTGTTTGTTGCAAGCAATTGCAGCAAAGCTGCTTCATTTACAAAAGTCTTACTCATTAAGGATTCTTGTGTGTAAGTATTATAGTTGGGTTGGTATACTAATGTTTTTGTTGTAGTTGCTGTTGCTGTCGTTATTGCTGTTGCTGTTGATGTTGTTGCTGGTGATGTTGTTGCTGCTGGTAAACGAGTTGCTGAAGCTATTTCCAGTGTGATTATCTATAGAAAAGTCATTATTTTTTCCGTTTCCAATTGAATGTATTCTGCTGCAAAGAATTCCTGTTTAGTTTCTTGTGTCCTTTTTTCTTGTTTACTATTTGTAGAAGCGTGTTTATTAAAGTTTGAGATTTTTGGAGTGTTCCTGCTTCAAGACGCCATTTTGTCAATTTACAAATGAAGAAAATATTTTCTTCTCAAAAATAAAGTCTTTTTTTTTTTGCACTACGAAGGAAAAATTGTGTAAACAATTAAATAGATATCTTGCTTATGCAAGTAGTTCCACATAAAATGATAACCTTTACTACTGAAATCCTATTCGATAAAGTCATCTCCCGCAGAGCTTAAGATAACACATCTTCACGAGGTAATAACAATAGCAGCTATACCATCATCATGAAGAAGAGGAAGAAGAAGAATGGTGATGAAGATGATCGATGATGATGATGATGATGATGATGATGATGATGGTGATGATGATAATGATGACGATTTTATATATATTTGCCGCCAGAGCGGCGGATAAGGCACACAATCACACAGATCTGCATATAGTGAGGGAATTTACATAGAAAAAATAAGAAAATAAAAACGAAGAAAAATACATGAAGTGCAAGTAAACAATCTATGCATGATATAATAGGAATGAAGTACGCGTATACAATGATGTGAAGATAGTATGGAAATAATGATTTTAAATTTTGGTACAAGGCCAGCAATTTCGGGGAGGGGGAAGTCGATTACATCGACTCCAATGCTTGCCTGGTACTTATTTTATCGACCCCAAAAGGAGCACCCCCCTCTCCACCTTCACCTTCCTTTTTTAAGTGAAATTTGAAAATGTCGATGAAGGCTCTACCACGAAGAAATAGATTCCGCCCACTACAGAGCCGTTTTCGCAACATCCACCACAAAGAAAAGAACTGCCCACCTTAAGCGATCAAATAATGTAGAGAAAGCATCCCGAAGGTCTCGGCTGGTATTAAGACTCGTCTCACACATGATAATAGCTGTTTGACATAATTCCACAAAATGGTAATACTTGTACTGCACGAATGAAGGCAAAGCGGTTATGCTGCTAATGCATACATCTCGAATAGGCCCGTCTAACTGCACTTCCGTACCTGTAAAGTTTCGCTCGAGTCTCTAGAGGCCCACAATAGCACAATTATTTCAAGAACTTCTTTAAAGTTATCTATAAAATTTTCCGACTTGAAGGTCTTCCAGAACAAATGGAATAGTGTGTTTTGTGGATGCTGAGTATCTCTTTGAGAATGTCATCACTCATTCTTCCAATTGTTAATACAGAAAAGTTGTGTTGCAGTAATACTGGAATGGAATTAGGTATATCAAAATGTGCCACTTTTGTTTGCTGGTAAGTGAAAGGAGAGAGCAAATTTTAATCGAACAAATTTATTTGAAGATCGCATTTTAGACCTCGGTACCAATGAATACAGTTCAGTGGGAGCACCTTGCCAAAGGCAAATGTCAGTTGTTTACATATGAAACGGAAGATTGGAGGGAAAGAACATATTAACATTCTTACAAGCGTGAATAAAGTACAGAGGTCAGCAAACTACTATATCGCAAAGAGTGAAAAACTACTGAAACATGCTACAATAAAAATAAGACTTACGTATGTGGAACTTGAAAAGGAGAGAGCATGCCAAAGTAAGTTAATTTGTGAAATAGGAGAAGGACTATAAGAAATGAGAAGTTCCACAGAAACAGCATGAATGTGAAATATCACGATTTAACATAGAAGTGGCTTTGAAGTCGAGACGTAAAGAGAGAAATTAAAATTTTGTTGGGGTTAGTCACGATCAAGCCTTAAATATTTCTTCAGCGAATTAGAGAACTTATTCCACAACTTCAAAGAACAAGTAATGCTTATGTAAGCAACGAGTGGATAATATCAAATATACTGTAGCAGGCTCCAAATGTTCTCGCAGAAAGTATATAAGCGGCAACATAATGAGGTTTGTAGCAAGCTTATTAGTTGATTTATAATAAATATATATACAATGTTTTTGGCAAGTGGTACATTCGTGTACCAGAAAAGGCTCAAAGGAATATAGTAAACCAAAACTTCTGTGGGATTTTGACATCGAGACAGACAAAATAATTGAACACCACAGACCAGATATCTTTATATATGACATACAAGAGATAATGCTTTATACAAAAGACATTGCAATTCCTTCAGACAAAAATATTGAAAACTGGGAAATAAAAATGATCCCCGACATATACCGAAGTTAAGAAGAAATTTCAAGAAATTTCAAGAATGAGGGAATACCTAGCAGTAAAACTAATAATAGTTGAGCATCAAGACAGACATGCGAATGCACCAAATATCTCCCCTCGATAGAACTGTTCATATTCTTAGAGAGACTGAACGTTGACGAGGAGGCGGTTGGTGTTTAAGAGGCACAAAAATTATTTAATCTCAGTCATCTGTCGCAGAAGGTAGTCCGGATTTGCAACCGATTTCAGTAGAGGCTCTTCCCGATTTGAAACATTGTATACAGTTTGAGCTACCCTCCACCCCTCCCTACATGCCTGTTGCAAAAGTAGAAATTTTCCCGTAAAAGGGTTTTCTTTCCCAATATGAAGCAGAATTTCCCACACACACGTTGTTCATCCAAGATCTTTATTGTTCAGCTTGAGACAGATCTCCAAGTACACTCAGCTGTTATCTTGTTTTCAGACAGCATGACTTTTCCTACCGAACATATCAGTTCTTGAGAATTTTTTACCCTTGGCTATCATCCCTGTTCATTCGGAGATGGTCGCAATAGCCAAAAGGCGTTTGCCTTACTTTGTCTGAAAGCGAATATAATTCCAATAAATCAATATTTATTTTCTATGTTATCTAATATACCTTTATTTCTCTTCCTTTTTCAAATTGGCTGCATTCGGCTATTTCTCTTAGCTGAGTTATATTTTAATTATATATATATGTGTGTGTAAGCGCGCACGTACACACACACACACACACACACACACACACACACACACACACACACACACACACACACACACACACACGCACGCACGCACGCACGCACACATATTTGCGAGTTAATATATTGCTTTCCGTAGGAGTAGAATTTATCTGTTTCCATGTTACATAATGTTTAGCAAATTAATAACTTTAAGATGCGCGTGGATTGTGGGTTTTAGGTTAAATTCTTAGAATATTGTCTGCAGCATCTGCTGCTGTCGCCACTTTAAAATTATTCTTCACTGCCATGAAGGCGCGTGGTTAAGAGTATTCGGTCCACGATCGTAAGGTCGGGTGTTCGAATCCTGGCAGCGTGATGTGTCCTTGAGCAAGACACTCTATTTCACATTGACTCAGTGCTCGTTGTTCAAATTCATGCCGTAGACTATTCTCAGATATTCATATTTTTATATGGATTTGGAGATTCCGCTCAGTTTCTGTCAAATTCCACATATATGGTATGGTGCCGGTTTATTTGAGGTTAAGGCAGTAAACAGTTGCTGAAAGTGCCGCGCTGCGATGATCGAACGGAGGCGCATATGGTTGTGATGTAAAATTCTTAACCACGTAGTCATGCCAGCATCATAAACGATTTTTCGTGCCTATTGGAATTTTGGATTAACAAAAAACCAAACAAAGACAAAACTAAAAAG
The DNA here is from genome assembly GCF_001194135.2 of Octopus bimaculoides. Classification (NCBI taxonomy): domain Eukaryota; kingdom Metazoa; phylum Mollusca; class Cephalopoda; order Octopoda; family Octopodidae; genus Octopus; species Octopus bimaculoides. The sequence goes on along the minus strand of NC_068991.1, from coordinate 14,678,028 downwards.
AAAATCAAAAAAAAAATAACGCGGAATTGAATATAAAATAGCCTAAAATTTTCATGAAAAGCAGGTTAAGAGATTTTGTTTTTTCATATTCAATATAATACACATGTTTATTCTATTAACTCGATGCATATAAAAACCTAAATGTAGCTAGAAAAACCGGGGGGAAAGAGAGCTTTCAAGTGATTTCAGAGAAAAATAGATATGATATAGTATTGATAAAAGATGCCTTCAATAAATGAAATACATTGAAGTAAAAGATAAGCTGCAACATGGACAGTATAGCTTTAACTTATTTATTACTAGATTCTTATCAATAAGGACAGAGCTTCATTTTCCATTATAAGATCAGTTACTGAGCGCATAAATACAGGGGGATAAATGAAAAAAAAATATATATATATAACAACGACACACGGACAGACTACATTTCACTGCTTGTTGTAAACAGAACAGAACAAAAACAAGAAGCAACAGTCAAGCAAAATGTTCCACTGTAAATGTATTTTTTCTCACATCAAACCAAGAAGCAAAATAGCTTCTGTTTGTTTCTCTGTGTGTATGCGTGCACGCGTGTGCGTACATGCGTGCTGTTTTAAGTCACGCAGGATAATGGGACCTATGTAAGCTGCCTTTCTGCATGTAGATGACCCCAATGCATTGCTTTTCCCGAGATTCTATAATGTTGTTAAGGTTGCACTATTTGGATGAGTTTGTGTGCACACGCACGTGTTTCAGTGTGTGTGTGTGTGTGTGTGTAATAGTATCCTTCATGATAAGAAAGTAACTTAGTATTTCAATGATTGCTGTTGATAAAGTAAACCACGTGTGTGATGTAAGAACTTCAGTCGATATATTTCGCAAAAATAGTTTCAATGCAGTGCTCCAACATGGTTGCAATCCAATGATTGAGACTAGTAAAGGTGCAAAACTGTAAGGAAAGAAACGTCTCCCGTGTCAATCGATTTTAGGTTTTATTGATCTTCTTAGAAAGAAGTTACGTTCTTTTCCTTTGTTATAGATGTTAGTAAAACGTCTATTCTAATTCTTGTAGTAGTTTTCTTCGATTCGGTTATTATCTTGAATGCTTTGGTAATCGATTCTTCTTTATATTGATTTTTAGTTAAGACGGTTTAGTGTTTGTTAAAGATGTTTTAGTAGCATTCCTACTGGTCTTTACTTCTTTCTTAGTTACTTATTCCAGAAAGAAAATGAATGGAAGGAATCGCTAGTGAGTCCAACTGCCTTGCAGCGCTTCGTTTCGGATATGTAGTGGACTTCCATAAAAGTTAGAACATAGAGAGAGAATGAACGGAGAGATAAAGATGGAGGAAGAGAGAAAGTGTGTATGTCCACAAGAAAAAACTATGACCAAATTAAAATTGAACTAAATACTCGTTGGAGTAAATATAAAGTATTTTAGTTATATACATTATTTACATTTGACGGATACTTGTCCTCATCTTGTTTGTTGTTAACCAAACAAATCGACCCCAGGACGTATTACTTAATCCTCGCACTTATTCTATTGGTATCTTTTGCCGAACAGTTAAGTTACAGGGATGTAAACACCAACACCCGTTGTCGAACGGTAATGGGAGGACAAACAGTCACAAATGCACATACACATAGGCTTTGGTCGGCCCGAGGCTATAGCAGAAGATACTTGCCCAGTGTGCCAAGCAGTGGGACTGAACCCGGAACTATGTGGTTGAGAAGCAAGCTTCTTACCATAACGCCACGCCTAAAATGTGGTTAACCGACTTACACGAAATCGAACCCAGCATCTCTCGAATTCCAGTTGAGAGATCTGTACCATTAACCCATATATATATATAGATATATTCTTCCTTTTTTTTCCCAGTCATCACGCCATTTTGAATCGCTGAATTCTACACAGTTTTTCTCTCTCCATTATTTCCTCTTATTCTCTTCTGTTGAAGAGCGTAGGCTCGAAACGTAAAAGACGTTTCCATTTTCCCGGAGCGTTAAACTAATATACCTGCTTGTTTGAACCTACACCTGTCTTCGTCCTTTCTTTTCTGTAATGTTGAATTATACATACATTCATACATAAATATATACATTCATGCACACACACATACACACAAACGCACATATATACAAAGACCAACCCAAAAATGTATACACACTTCAGGAAACGGAAGATCTAGACAAATATCTTAATTCAGTGTTATTGAAGTGTGGTCAGTGTTATCGCAGTTTCACAAAACATCGAAAGATGTGTCTATATTTATAAGGTCCTTACATTAGTTAAATGTTTATACAGATTTTTTCCTTTCCTGAAGTATGTATACACTTTTTGGGGCGGAGTCTGTATGCATATATATGTACAAACACACACACACACACACACGGAAATTTGGAGTTGTAATTGCACACACAGCCCACCTTATTAGAGACTGGCAAAAACGAACTAAATAACATTAGGATTTATTCCCCAAAGAAAAGAAATAAAACCCATAGACACTAGAATACACACACACACGCACACACACACACACACACACACACACACACACACACACACACACACACACACACACACACACACACACACACACGCACATTTATATATGTGTGTTTATATATGTGTATATATATATATATATATACGTGTATACATACACGTTTACGTATATGTATAATTTATTCTGCTGTTTATATAATAGAAGTAAGTATCTTCTAAACGAAATTAGTTATTACCGAAAGAAAAAGAAAAAAAGACAAAAGAAATCGACGTAGAAACAGTCAATTAAGAAATGAAAATATTTAAGATAAATATTGCTTGAAACTCGACAATATTCATGAGAAATATAAAATCAGAAATTAAACGAAAAATATTGCAAGGAGCTAAATATAATATTGGGAGTTAAGTGCGTAGAAAAGAATTACAAACAGCCAGAATATTATAGAGTATTCTATAATACTGACAACAACCCTAGAAGAATAAAAGTATACATACATACATACATACATACATACATACATACATACATGCATGCATGCATACATACCACAACTGCTTCGAAGCATCCGTCTTTTATCCCCGAATTATAAATTTACATTTATGCCAATAATAATTGGAGCACTAAGGCAGCGAGCTGGCAGAAACGTTAGGACGCCGGGCGAAATACTTTCGTCTGCCACTGCGCTCTGAGTTCAAATTCCGCCGAGGTCGACTTTGCCTTTCATCCTTTCGGGGTCGATTAATTAAGTACCAGTTACGCACTGGGGTCGATCTAATCGACTTAATCCGTTTGTCTGTCCTTGTTTGTCCCCTCTGTGTGTAGCCCCTTGTGGGCAGTAA
>NC_068991.1:14672844-14673974 GCF_001194135.2 Octopus bimaculoides | reverse complement strand
CTGGCTAATAAGCTTATCGTATGCTTTCCAAAGCTCATTTGCAATAAAACTTCTTGTACTGGATATCCAAGTGCATATCCGTCAATATCGGCAGAATTCATTCGAAAATATTACAATTACAATACAAGAAGATGGAATGAACAGGTCCAGATAAAGGGGTAACCGATTACATCGGCCACCACTGCGCGACTGATACTTATTATATCGATCCAGAAACGATGACAAGTAAAGTCGACCTCGGTGGAATTTGAACTCAGAACGTAAAGACGGACGAAATGCCGATAAACATTTCGCCCGGCATGCTAACAATTCTGCCTGCTCGCCGCCTTATTTTACATAAGAAATATCAGAACATGCTAAGCTTAGTCTCAATTTTGGCAGACAAGTAACTTATAAGCGAATCTTGGCTAATGTATGACAGAAACAGTTAAATGGCAGATATCCGAAATTAATATGACAGTGGACCAACAGGTAGGATAGAATTTTGGCGTTGCGATAGGTCAATGCACTGGCTTTGAAGTCAAATCGTACGGGTTAGAAAATGAAAGAAGATAGTATAATTCATGACAGAAAACAGAATTTTGTTTGCTTGCCAGACCTACTTCAGTTCCAACCACTCAGTATGACAGTCCTGCTCCCTATCCAGTTTGTCGGTGTGTAAACTGAATTAATCTATCTATCTATCTATCTATCTATCTATCTATCTATCTATCTATCTATCTATCTATCTATCTATCTATCTGCATGTATGTATATATACAATATATATGAATCTCTTTCACACACACACACACACACACACACACACACATGTAGTAGTGAAGTACTAATAGTTTCATGCCATGGAAACACAATAATTCGAAAATTTTATATAACATACCATGTGTCTCTTAGCAATCCTTCTGGCTCAATTCACATGGCTGATTGTATTTGAAAAACAAAATACTGGTCCATGACAAAACATGAGAAAAAAAAAACGAGAAGGGGGTTGATGCAAAAACTAAAATAAGAAAACAAAGTATGAATTAAAATTGAAAAAGTAAAACGGAAAACGAAGAAAACCAAGAAGGGAGGCAACACCTTGATGTCATCTCTTTTATATTGTGAATGGAGTAGGTTTTTAGCTGATC
>NC_068991.1:14669282-14671577 GCF_001194135.2 Octopus bimaculoides | reverse complement strand
TATATGTAGTATGTGTTAGAGTACTTTGCACTGATGGCATGGTTGTTGTTGCACTTAGTTGCACATGATTCTCTAAATGTCAAGGTTCGACGTTCAGTCGCTGCTAGCTTTATGTTTGCACGTATTCTATTCTATATTTTGTTTTATTGTATTTGTTTGTTTGGGGATTCTTTCATCTTTCAACAAAGATCGAGAACAAATATTTGCGTTCAGCGTTTGAGTTTTCATGCATGTCTTTTGTTTGCTTGTGAGTGCTTTTTTTATTTTGGTGTCATTTCATCATTTCTCTGTCAGTGTGTGTTTTAGTGAGTGTGCGCATGTGTGTGTGCGTGTTTTTTTTTATCTATGTGTGGAGGTAAAGTGTATTTGTATTTGTTTGTGTGTTGATTTCATGTTGAAGGTTACTATTCCGTCATGTACGGAACGATATCAGAAAGTTGAATATATAGAACCGTCTACGACAGAGCTGACGGGAGTTACAAAGTGATGTATGTATGTATGTGTGTATGTACATATGCATGCATATAGGTATGTATGCATGGGTACATACATACATATATATATATAATGGCATCGTTTATATCAGCTTAAAGCTTATGACGAACACCGTGCAATGACTAAGGAAAATAGCCTAAAAACTCCATATATATATTTGGTTGTCCGGTTGGTAAGCAAGCTACCTACCACACAGCCACTTCTGCGCCTATATATATCTTTAACCACATTTTTGAATGCATCAAAGAAATGTAAAGTGTGTTTAGTTGGAAAATGTAAAATATTTTTGAAGAAATTATTGAAAAACTTTGCTTGAACTGAAATCTCTTCGTATTTGATTCAAGTACAAAAAAGTTCGTCAATATTCAGAGGAATATCTAAAATTTGGATTTAATACCGACTATCCACGATAAACTGTCACCGAGTTATGGGCGACAAACTCGGAGCTTGTGAATTTTCCGAAGTCTTCTCCCACTCCCTCGGAAATGGTCCTCTTCCCATCTCCGTTGCTTTCCGCGATTTTCTTTTTTTCATATTCGTTTCCTACACACTTATTTATATCCGTTGCTCTATTTTTTTGAAATTTTGTTCCCGAGTAATATTGCAAACATTAAACACTGCTTTAAGCACCAACCGAGTGATACTTAATTCTTAATATTTATCGTTACATGTGAGTACCGTCTCAATAGCTCTATCAATGTATTCGTTATACATTTTAATGTTAGGGTCCAGTTAGAATTTTCTTCAGGTCGAGTAGCCCATCCCACAGAAAAGGTGCTTAATAAGGCATGTTTAAGGATGATGAACGAAATACTCATGTTTCCAAAGGTGAATTATTCAAACATCAAAAGAATCCTTCTCAGCACATGGTTAGGGTGCTTCGCCACTACTCCTGCTCGTGATCAGAGATGCACAAATCGTTAACCACTAAGGGACATGTTCAAGTGGTTATGGTCAAACAACTGGCAAGCAAATCTGTAGTATTGAGCAGAATATTTCTTGTAGCCCATCTTTTTATACCAAGACAAAACAATGTACATGATAACACTTCCAATCAATTAAGATCAGAAGCCACGAGAGCCACTGCCTGGTACTGCATCCAAGCATTTATTATTATTATTATTATTATTATTGCGGTAAAGTTGATACAACAGTAGAACAGGCTAGTCTCCTTTATTGTTCCCCATTTGATATTTCACTTTTCTGAGTTCAATTCCATGCTAAGATTTCCTTTACTTTTTTATTCTTTAAAGGTTGATAAAATAACAATGGGTTCAATTATATATTAATTTAATCATTATTACTTTTTATCATCATCACTATGTAGTTGGCTTTTTAAGTAGAAAATTATAACATTGCTCTTGTGTTTAAGATATATATTCTTATATTCAAATTTTGCATATCTTTCATCAGGTAAGTTTTCATTTTTTTCAAATAAATTTCATATTAGTTTTCTTTCCTTTGGTGGTTATTAGATGAATGAAATGTCAAAAGTGAAATTTCTTGGTGTATTTTTTATTGTGTCACAAGACATCGGTAACAACATTAATCTACAGTGAATATATATATATATATATATATATAATATGTGTGTGTGTGTATTTATATATGTATATGTATATATATATATGTATGTATGTATGTATGTGTATATATGGATGTGTGCGTGTATATATATAAATATATATATATAATGTATGTGTATATGTCTATATATGTATCTATATGTATTTGTATATGTATATATATGTATGTGTATATATATACATATATGTATGTATGTATATATATATATGTATA
>NC_068991.1:14657876-14667068 GCF_001194135.2 Octopus bimaculoides | reverse complement strand
GTGCACATACACAAACACACCCATTTATATATGTGTGTTTGTATACACACACACATACATATATATACATACTCATACACATTATACATGGAGCGAGAGACAAATAGAAAGATGTGTTGTGGTTCTCATGAAGCTATGACACATATCATCTGCCTTTGGTCGCTCACTTCCTTATACAGGAAATAGCCGCACACCAGTACTTGTGATTACGTAATGCCTATTCTTTTAGCATATAGTTATGAATTTGTCCATATCTCTGTATTTATCTTCTGGTTCATATAAGCGCCTGGAGGTGAAAAATTTAGGTAAATTCATGCTACCTCATCGCAGGATCATAGAAATAGCCATGCATTACATTGATTTTATCATAGTGAGTTCTAGAATAGGTCAAAGGTTGGAGAATACATACAGGCAGATTAGTATTCAGAACAGATCGAATACTTAAAATTCAACGTCAAATCATGGAAGACGTAATCCAAATAACTAAGAGCAGGCTATAGGAAATAAACCAGTCAAGCTAATGAAGATATACATAAAATAAATGGCAGACAAGCAGTTATTTCCGGCATTAGAGCATTTGTAAATAAAATATACAGATATGTATATAAATCTAATTAAGCAAGAAGATAGTCTATAGTTGTCTTTCATAAATAGGTAGATATCCAGAGATTTCATAATTGAAAATCATAGCGAAGAGAGTTTCTTTATGATATTCGCTAATGAAATCTTTTGAAATTTATCTATTAATGAAGGACTCTTATGGACTATCTTCCTGCTTTCTGCTTAATTCCATTTGTATACATATTTCTATAACTTATTTATAAATGCTTTGCTACTATAAATAACTACCTGCTCATCGTGTATATTTCATCACATTATATAATAAGGCAGCGAGCTGGCAGAATCGTTAGCACGCTGGACGAACTGCTTAGCAGTATTTCGCCTGTCGCTACGTTCAGAGTTCAAATTTCGCAGGGGGTCGACTTTTTCATTTCATCCTTTCGTGGGTCAATAAAAAATGTACTAGTGGAACACTGGGATCGATGTAATCGACTAACCCCCTCACCCCCAAATTTCAGTCATTGAGCTTTTAGTAGAAAGAATTGTATCATATTATATTTCATTATGTTATGTTGTATATATATATATATATATATATATGTGTGTGTGTGTGTGTGTGTGTGTGTGTGTGTATATATATATGTATGTGTTTGTGTGTAATATTAAATACTATAGAACATAAATTCTTGATGTGTTAAAAATTATTTCAGCTTCCAGAGGCGGTGTAATAATTGTCTGCCGACTTTTGTTGCAAATCTCAAATGAGCTCGATAAAATATGTACCAGACATAAAAGTTAAGCACTGGGGTCGATTCGTTCGACTATGGTTCACCAAGGCGGTGCTCCCGCATGGCTGCAGTCTAATGACTGAAACAAGTAAAAGATAAAAAGATAATCAAAGACTTCCCCAATACTGACATTCCATTAAAGGAAAAACAGTCTCATTGCCAGAAGGCAAGAAGACAAGATGCAGACACATGTTGCTGATTTAATATGCGTCCTCATTACGATGTTTTTCCTACTTTGTCGTATTCCCAGCAAGGAAAACAGTATTGAACGTGGTTAGGTAATGTGAAATAATGTATATTCAAAGCTTTATCTTAACACAGAGACCATGAGTTCTTGTAAACGCTTTCAAGATTTTATCCAAAACGTCTGAGTATTTGATAGCATTTTTGCGTCTTTCTTTTTTTTTAACTGCTACTATTAACCGATCTTGACAACCGTCGAAGGCACCATGTCAATAATTCACAAATATTAACGATCGAGAAGTACCGAGGAATTTCTCTAAGGTACAAAGAAATCTAACGATCTTTTCTCGGTCACAAGACGGTCTGCAGAACATCACTTTAATTTTTAATCGCATCTCGAACACCTGAGTTGTCGTTAAGTTCCGAACGATGGTCCTTAATTAAACAGGTAGGATTTTTCTAAACACACAACCCAATAAGTTCCTTCTTGCTCTTCAGAATTGTCCCCTTCTAGACTATACTCCTTATATTCCCCTCTGTTTACATTCACTCCATCGATAAAATTAATTTCTCCCCATCATCTTACAAGCATGGAGTGGAGTTTTGCCAGATTTCTCTGGCTCCGCTGAAAGCAAAGACCTATCTACGCTTCAATGTCCTATTTCCAAGCTTTCTGGTGCTGGTGATATAGTTGGTACAGGGATTTAAAAGACATGATGGAAAACGATTAATTGGCAGAATTACATTTTCATAGTGAATTCGACTAAAATGAGAATAATAATTATCGAACCTTTACTTATAACGAAATACAAACAACATTAAAATATAAACAAAATTAGTTCACTGATAATGTATCACTTTTATTATTAGGACTTAAGTGATTTTCATTAGTCTTAAAATTAATAAAATTACATTTTGCATCCAACTACAAATTATGCGGACAACGTGTTTTATCGACATTTCATTGTGGTACAGAAGCCCACAAAGCTTCTGTAATATTAATGGATTAATGGTTTTGTAACGTTCTTGCACGAAAGTTAACATAGAGGATTAATTACGAAAGACGAAAAGACCTAAAGGAAAGAAGAAAAAAATTAACTCTAACACAGTGTTGTCTTTAATTTAACACAGGTAAATACACACGAACACACACATGTATATGCATATACATTCATATATGCATGACTGTGTATGTATATGTATACACAGAAGATAAACGCGTATGAACCTAAATAGTACAATTTTAGCTTAACTATGACCTACTGTTTAACCAAATTAAACGAACAATTGATTAGTAAATTGCATATTTAGCCAATTGACTAACAGCAAAGGAATGGAATTGAAAAAGTGCGTGCGTTAATATTATTGGCATAATGACTCTCCCTAGACACAACAAAATTTGTTTCAATACATGAGTTCATGTAAAGAATCTAACAAACCAAATACAGAAGCGAAGTACAATAAGCATGATATTTATTCTATGAAAGTGTGCAACAGCTCACCAGCTTGTCGGTGTGCTAAGAGTATGGAAGTTAAACGAAGAGAAAGGAGAATAATGATCATTAAATGTAACAAATAAAGTAAATATGGAATTTTATTAAAATTTCCTAACTTACAACTGATGTTTCAATAACTGTTTATCATGTAAGCCACTGACAAGCTGCATGGCATTGCTCGATTCGTCGTCACGCTGTATGCTCTTGACGTAACGACGGGTTAACATATATATATATAGAGAGAGATTAGAAGTCGATGGAGGTACGAAGGGTTTACTTATGTTTCATTGAGAAATTAAATTACAAAAAATGTCATGAAAGATATCTTCATAGGGGATTTGCAGGGGAGATACAATAACTTGGGATGTTAGGAGCTATGTAATAGTCACTTTCACTTTTGAAATCACATGCATATATCAAATTGCTCATTGATAGTTACTGCTAACTTAAATGTGACATAATGTGTGTGTGTGTTGTGTCTACACACACACACACAAACACACACACACACACATACACACACACATATATATATATACATATATACATATGTATACATATATACGTTATATCTATTACCGTTTTGCATCCTAGTCACAACACAAATCTTTCTAATATTCAGATATCTGTTCAATATTTCACGTGCTACAAATATGCTTCAACAATGCACTTACAGTAATATGTTTATCTGTATTTGGTATTTCTCGTGGATTCTTAACTAATCCAAGAGCTTCTTCGTTTTACCTTTTAATTGTTCAATTGTTCTTGCAATTTCTTTTGACAGATGTTTCATGTAAAGTTACTTCCAACACCTCGTGAGGTTCAAGAATTGTCAGATAATTTCTCTCATTAAATACCTTGTTCATGATCGTATTAAAACGGACTTTTCCCTCCTTTCTTGCATGTTTTTATCAGATATTATTGGTTCCCCATCAACGTTAAACACAAATTGTCTTTTTGATCTTATTGCTTTGCTTGTAATATGATTTATTATTTCAGAAGCTTTTGTGATTCCTTTCTAGTCTGCTACGTTGAATAATTTCTTTACTTTATCAGTTTTTCACTTCCAAGCATTTTCTGCTATCTCTTTTTCAACATCTTTTCACCTCTCTACTAAAACTCCAACATCTAACTATTACAAATTTAATGTCCGTCATATTCCCTCTCCAGCTTTAAACAATTCAGTTTTTGTTCCTTTCATGCTTCAATGATTTCTCATGTTTCATCTACACTCCTCCTCTTGTTGTTGTTGTTGTTGTTGTTGTTGTTCTTCTTCTTCTTCTTCTTCTTCTTCTTCTTCTTCTTCTTCTTCTTCTATTTCTTGTTCTTGTTCTTGTTCTTGTTCTTGTTCTTGTTCTTCTTATTCTTGTTCTTCTTGTTCTTGTTCTTGTTCTTGTTCTTGTTGTTGTTGTTGTTGTTGTTGTTGTTGTTCTTCTTCTTCTTCTTCTTCTTCTTCTTCTTCTTCTTCTTCTCCTTCTTCTTCTTCTTCTTCTTCTTCTTCTTCTTCTTCTTCTTCTTCTTCTTCTTCTTCTTCTTCTTCTTCTTCTCCTCCTCCACCCTATCCTTTTCCCAGACTACATTTTGATATGCTTCCATGCGCCATTTTCTTTCATAGATTCAAACTCTGCAAATCGATTTTTCACGTTTTATACAAATCCATCTTTAAATTTTATCATGCTTCAACAACTTTAACTGAATCGTCCCTATTACTAACAGGTGGCACTTTCGATATTTATACTTCGATATGCTTTGACATCTAACATCCTATTATCTTAACTGTGTTTATTTCCCTTCTTTTTACCTGAGATGTCCAAACATATTTATGAATATTTTTAAGTTTAAAGGATATTCATTGTGACATTGTGATCTTGTTGGTTGTGAGGAAGTTAATTAATCTTACAACATTTTCATAAGCTTCTTAAAGACGATGCAAATCCTTCGTCTGTTTCATCCTTTTGTTGATATTATCAACATTCGCACTAAGATCTTCAATTACAATTTTCATATCTCTTGCCAGTACGTTATGAAAATCCTCTCGCAACAATGAACAGCATGACGGCTGCTGATCATCTGCTGCATAATTTATAAATTCGTAACAAACAATAATATTAATGTTTTATTATTTAACTTTATATTTCACTAAATGCAATTCTTCCATTAGCTAAAGGTTTCCATTCCGATAATGCTCTTAAAGCCTTTTTATTCCGTATCCAACGAACTCCATTACACCCATTTTCCTTTTCTTCCCAGATCAAACGATTTATTGCCGTGTATCATAAAAATTTTGATTCATTCCTACAAGTCTAATATCACTCAAAACCAAGGTCTCAATTTTTGTAGTGTTCTATCATACTCTGTATTTCCTCCAGTCTATCATCTTGCCATTGTTGTAGGATCTCTATCGGTCAGTGTTGACCATACATCTTCACAAGTAGGTGCAAATGTTGAACAATATTGTTTTGAGAAAGACTGTTTACCAACAGGAAAAGTTGCTAGCTTAAGCTGACACAGCTTGGTACCAGAGTCGTTGCAGGCGTTGCATCTAGACCCCCCAAAGAGGCGCTTTTGTCATTGGAAAATATCCACTAGACCGCAGTGGTGCTTTTTAAAATCAACATTGAAAGAATGTAGGGCAAATTTGATCTCAGTACAGGATTGAAACTCGGGCCACAGAGAATCAGAACAAATGCTACGAGGCGTTGCATCCACCCCTGCCGATTGCTCCTCGCCACTATTTTCAAATATTCCATGCTTCGATAAGTATTTTTGTATTTCAGTTTAAAACAGGATTTTTTTAAAACAACCCTATTTACGATGGAATAAGGGTCATATATTTGTTTTAGGTTTCATTTAGGGCACTGTATATCCTTGAAGTGAATCTCACTGTTTAAGCCACAGTCAAGTGAAATACAGTTGCCAGCTTTGTCGAGCCCACAATTCTAAATAAACATCCGAAGCCGCCATGAAAGATATCGTCAACTGCTTATTGCTATTCCCTTTTCGGCGTCACCTTACTGCTAGTGATATTTCTGTATCCTCTTTAATTCACCGGTGAAAGATGTTACCATAGCTTCCGCTGTTTCATATTGTTTTGATAAGCAAAGACAAATAATCTTATACAAGCTCGATGTTATAAGTGTGCATAGACAATGTAAAGATGTAGATCGAAAGATGAACATCAACAAAGCTAAAATTTAAAGACCGAGCAAGCAGATAGAAGAAATGTGTCATTGAATGTACTCTTACTACAAGTCTCAAATACATATAGATATATTCGAACTTTTACAGTAAATGACGGCTGTTTACAAGCAGAAGTTAATGAATGATTGGAGAAAGTAAATCAAAGAATGGGAGCGGTTTAAAATGCGTAGTAATTAAATAGATTAGCAATTGATGCATACAAAAATTAGGCTGTATACGTTAATTGTAAGAAGTGATTGAAAACATGAAAGTGAGATATGGCATGCTAATGAAATTTTAACGTATCGTTGTAGAATCTGTGAAACGAAAGTATCACGAAGGTGATCGGTGATTAAATGACATGATTTTTATAGAAATAGTGTTTTGATACACAACGAAAATACGGTAAATAGATGAAGTATTAATGAAAAGTAGAGGGTTGTGATTCGGCCACGTCTTAGAAGAATGTATGTATGTACTTACATATAAGAGACCAAAATAAAATAAAATGACCATCCCGAAATACAACAACATATATATATATATAATGATCATTTTCTGTATTGTTAACTGATGAGAGTGTGATCCACAAATAATTGCAAATAACACGGAATCATGTCCTTTGTTGTAACAAGTTAGATTTAAATTCAAGACCCGGTCTTAACTGTATTATTTCTTTAAAATGTATATATGCTGATATTCGTCTCATGAAGTTATCTCACTTGGTATCCGATTTTTTCGGTTTCAGACAACACGAGAAAGACAGAGATAGTCTGTGTTTTAATTGCAAGGATAAATCCGAGAATTGAAGTTTATATATATATATATATATATATATATACATATATATATATGTGTGTGTGTGTGTGTGTGTGTGTTTCTGTGTGATTTTTTTTAGGTGTAGGCATTTATGCCTATACATAAATACTTTCACACACCACTGACATACACGAATCTATCTATCTATCTATCTATCTATCTATCTATCTATCTATCTATCTATATATATATATATATATATATATATACGCAGACAATAATTGCTTTGACATTGTTGCGCTCTTCGAGTAAATAATTTTCAGAACAATTGCAATATTGTGATAATGACAATAAAGGTTATTTCATGGGTTTTAATTAAAACGAAAAGGAAAAGAAATTAATTTACTGTTTCGATCAGTTTTGATTGAAATTCAAATCGATCATTTCGATGCATGATTATGTCAAGACAATAGATATAATTGTCATTATTGAAATAGGTTCACATTTATTTCTGAAGTTGTTTATTTCTAGACAATGAAGACCTTCACAATGGTTATTTTCAGTTTAAATTTAATATATTTTATAAAATCATGAGAATTGATATTAAGTCATTCTTTATTTTGTTGTTGCACGTCGGAACCTTCTGGCATCTTTTAATTAATGTACTATACCATCGACATTATTTCATCTTGTGTCCAAGCAGTAATGAGATTTCCTCTATCTGGTTCTTTGTTTTATTTTTTCCTTTCATTTGTTGAGTCTAGAGGAAAGATCGGAGCTTAGTCTATGACCTTGACATGATCTTGGTGACAGGTGAGCGTGGTGTTGTCAAGGCTGTCACGGGTTTACCCTTGGAAAAAAGACATGTACAGAGAGGAAATTCCTGAAGGAATCTGTTCTGGAAGTAAGGTCTTTGAATAATCATGAGTGCAAGGAAAGGGTCGGTCGAACAAAATAAGGGTAACTAGAAATAGAAAGAGGTGTAGGTTGGGAGTGTATCGGACAGTGATGGCATGACACCAGTTAGTTCCGGGGAGCGGAGACAATTTTGATATTGAAGAAAAGACAGAGAGAAGAGACAGCACGCCTCTGCGTTAGAAGTTACTATAATGGCCTCTACTCCTTGGAACTTACTGTATCTGACTTAGATATATCACTCCCACTCTCGATTAACTCATCACTTCTCTTTTCATGCCCGTATTGCCCCCAACATTTCAGGTTTTGTACTAATTAATCCCTATACCTATCCGTTCCTTTGCAAAATCGTCGGTTCTCTCGATATCGCTTTCTGCTCATACCTTTCTCCGCAGATGTTGGCTTACAAAAGTTCAAGAGGAACAATTGTAGCATCAGTTTCACCCTTCAACAAAGTCTTGCGACGGACATGGGTGCTACCATTCTCTACACACTTACAGAGTAAAGAGAAGCAAAATCAAGAAATACAAAAAATGGGTTTTAAATTGTTACTGTAATTCTGATGTACAACTGCGAACGAGTTTATCCTATATAATATTGAATATTATAAAGCGGCAAAGGAAGCCTTACTTAATGCATACGGCCTTTAAATAGCTTTCAAGATTCGTTCAAGATGTCAGCAAATCTCTTTCTCTTTCTTTGTTCTTTTTTTTGTTGATTTGTTTTGCTTTCCAATTCTACTCTAAACCAAGAGAGAATGGGAAGATGGGAAAAGAAAGAGAGAGAATGAGAGAGAAGGAGTGAAGAAGAGAGGGAGGGACATATATAAGAAAGAGAGAGGAATAGAGTGAGGAGTCCTGTAGGTGGTCACTTGATCTGCTAGAAATAGCAGAGATAGCAAATCACACTCTACTGTCTATCAAAACAAAGAAGGATTCAGCGCATAATACAATATAAACTATTTCTAGACAGACAAGACAGCGAAGGCCAGATTCTCTTTGATCATATGCGTCTTGGATGTGAACTGACCGGACACATTTAGCTAAAGGTAACAACATCTATTTAACTTTTTAGCATTCAGATTCCTTTGTTAAATGTAATGCTTTAAACACTGCTTTAAACACTGAGATTTCAATGACATGATTGTTTATATTTAGAATAATATTGTAGAGTAAGTGTGACAGGTTAGATCTGGCAGGTTTGAAAATAAAACAGGTAGACGCAGGCATGGCTGTGTGGTAAGAAACTTGATTCCCAACTACATTGTTCCGGGTTCAGTCCCACTGCGTGGCAACTTGGGCAAGTGTCTT
>NC_068991.1:14654002-14655787 GCF_001194135.2 Octopus bimaculoides | reverse complement strand
ATATATATATGCATATATAACACACAATATATACACACACACTCATCGCGTGCGTTATAAATGTAACGTTAAAAATAAGTGTTTTTATTACTCAATGGCGACCAACGTTGACTGTATAAAAACCAAATGCATGTGTGGCATCTAATATTTCTATATACTCTTGGCAGTGAATAAGTAGTTTCTCCGAATGGTAGCTTCTTCAAACTATTTCAGTAAGTTACTGTTCCTGAAGCGTCAAAGTTAGCGCTTAGAAAATAACACTAAGCAATCGCCTGATAGGTATTGGGACCAACTCGAAATGCGAAAGAGTGACAATCGCAAGATTGAAGAATTCTCCATAAGATTGGCTGTCACAGAGCGAAAATCACTCTGTCTGGTGACAAAAGAACAGCTAGATATATGTTTCTGTCTCAATAAGCGTCTCCAGCAAAGCAGGTTTTGTTGGCTTCTTTCCAAGGTAACAAGGCGAAGCGATTCATGAAAGCCAATGATTTGTATTTGGACAACAACGAATACCACATTAAAATATATACATACTTACACACACATGTGCACATTTATCCGTTCAACCTGATATTCGTTACTGCATTGTGGTTGTGGCTAATAATAAGAATCTTGCTTTTATCTAAACTACCTTTTATTCTATTCGCTTCTGATGTCCTTTCCAGTTTGATGATGAGTCCCTGGGTTTCTACTTTGCTACCATACGTTAAGCCGATATCGTCAGCAAAATGAAGGTTGCAAAGGGTCCGTCATTCAACTGAAGTGGTGGTGTGAAAGTCACGTAGCACTTCCCAAGCGATGTTCTTCAAGGAGACAATATAATGTAGACTGAAGTAGACAACTTTGACAGTCTCCAGCTGGTGACTTGAAATGTCTGACGCTGTTATTCAAAAAGATAATTTCGACATCAGTAGGACATTGATACGTCTCAAGTATTCATTTCACATAGAGAACTGAACTCAGCTTTCAAAAATGGATAAATTATTCATCACTTGCATAGCACTGTCCTTGCTTATTTTCACAAATGGTATAATTTTCAGCTGAGAGTAATGAACACTTGGTCATTGATAACTATGTTTTAGTCATTCAAACAACACAGCGCCAGTGAACTTTTCTCTAATCTTATTGATCAAGTCACCTATAACTCAAATAAGGTTCACCAAATTCAAGTATGTTTATAGCAATCTATCTCAGCTCAGCCGTGGCAAACACCGAAATGGTTGGTAACTTCAATAATATCCCATATTTGCCCATGTTGCATGAGTTTTTAACTTTGACAAATAAGATTCAATTTATGCCCAGCTTGCTGGCTATTATAACTTTCAGTCAAAAATTTCAGTCTCAAGAAATGTTTCCTTCTTCTCCTGCTACGTGTCTCAGGCACCATGAAAAGAAGAATAGGTGCTGTTCTACCTCTCTTAACTATGCAAATATTAATAGCAAATAATACGAAAAAGAGGCCGTACTTTCGCGTTTATTCGCTGTATAGTTGTGAAACGCTCTACATATTTATCGTCCACATTTTTGTTCTCAGTATAAGCAACATGTTTGTTCTTATTATGCTTGTTCTCAATATCAACAATATGTTCTCAATATAATTCTGACAGCACCGCGTTTCAATCACTTGAATAACTTAAAATCTCTCAGGAATTGCAACAAACCCTCATGCCAAACATAGTCAAAGGTTTATTTATCTATTTTTATCTATTTTTATATACATACATACATACATACATACATACATACATACATACATACATACATACATACATACATACATAT
>NC_068991.1:14651432-14653852 GCF_001194135.2 Octopus bimaculoides | reverse complement strand
ATATATTCACTTATTTATATGAAGTCCATGACGTTGTAGTACAGGGTGTCCACAAAGTCTGGGTACATGGGGATTAACACATACTTTAAGAAATTATTATTTCTTATATTTAATTGTTTATGTTATGATTTTATTTACTCCATGTACCCAGACTTTGTGGACACCCTGTAGAAGCTGCAATTATTATAAAGATGTTTCCCAATCAGCATTCAGATATTTAACTTTGACTTGATGTACTTCAATACTTTAATCTGAAATCAACATGTTCTTTTGCTAGAATTTCTTCCACCTTCCATTTAATTGTATTTATAGTAACTTTAGTCAGACTAGTGGCAGATATTAAGTAGTGAGTAGCATTCGTAAAAATTGCTTCTATTCATTTGGCGATTTGTTGTCTATATCTCCTGATAGATTGCAGTCACTTCTTCGATAACTTTTGGCTGCCCATGATTCAGAAGCTCTCTACTGAGTTGGTATCTACACCTGGTGATTTTTCTTTGTTTGAGTGTGTACACCGACTCATCGGCAACCTCCTGAAATATCAGAGCACTCTCAAGTTCTCTGTTATTATTGGTGGCATTGTCCAAGATGTTGGTGTTATGAATGAGTTTATAGTTGAATAGTTCTTTGCAATATTTAGTCCATTTTCTGACGATAGCAATTTCATTTGTGAGGAGACAACGCCGGTTTTTTTTTTGGTTTCTTGGGGTTTTTTTTTTTCATGTCATCAATGACAACAACCATGTATTGCTTCGTTTTTATTAGCAATTTAATCCTTCAAACGCAACTTTTGTGCTGCGATCTTTTATCTCAGATTCAGTGTTATCACACTTGCCTGCTATTTCCTTCTCTTTAACTAGCATTATTTTCCTTTCTAATCGTCTTATTCTCAACACTGTATTGTTGATTGCTTCCGAAGCTCTTAATTTGATCTGCTTCAGGCCCATCTTCTTCATAATTACAATTATATCTATCTAAGATCGATATGAACGATTTTACTATTCACATTTTGTGTAAAGAGAGGAACATACATCAGCGTTTATCTGAATTTATTTAAAAAATCATTTATACGATTATTATTAGCAACAATAAGATTATAATTACTAGAAGGTCACGTGGTTGTTCTACATTTTATAAATGTTGTCATTTCAATTTTGATGCATAAATTTATTGATCTTCATAACATTGTTTCGTTATGTTAAAAATTTCGATTATGTCTTCGATTACGCTCAACACTTAACGTTGTTGAACGTGTACACTACTCGAATTTGTTTCATTATGTTAAAGGTTTCGATTTTGTCTCCGATTGCTTTCCATATTCAAGACTGTTAAAAGTGTAACACTCCAGCTTACATAGTGACAAGCAGAAGAGTATTATGACTGTTTACTTCATTTTTTCCCCCCTTCCTTTTTGTTAGACATTATCTGTGGTGAAGTTCGATGCTATTGATTTCAGAGATTTATTTGTTTGCTAATTCTAGAGGGTCAATCGACCATCTTTTAGAACGGCATTCATTCCATGGATTTTTATACTTTTTGTTTTGTTAGTACCAATCCCTCCAAGGTAGTTCCTTCATAGTTTCTATCTTTACTTCCTTTTTCTTCAGATGCAAACTATCGTATGTATTCTTCACTTATTTCCCCTACGAAGCAAAGCTTTTGGCCACACAGGATAGCTTTATCTATTGAAAAGAATCGATATTCTTCGCGAATGTTTGCCGGATCTACTCTATGTTATTAATGAGCGTAAAACCGAAAGGTCCGTGTGAACTGTGAACAATAGTTCAACTGCCTCAAAATAAACGTGCTTTTCTTGTTCTTGCTTTTATCATATTTTATTTTATTTCTGTTCCCTGTGTCAATGTCACTCCCTGTTTCTATTTTCATTGTTGCTTTCATAACTGTTGTCATAATTTCTACAGCCAGTTATGTGTAAGATGCTTTCAGTTTCTTAATGGCATGTAACAAAGAAGTACACTTCAGATACTGTAATTAAACTTTGCTGAAATATAACTGGCAACACGCAAACAACACCGATTCACCACCTATTCAATAAAACGAAATAAAGTTACTTAGAAGAGATGACCTCATCGACATGCAATGCAATGCAAACAACTTAATGCTACAACACGCTCCAACCTTTATGGTCCTCGCTGCCATAGGTATATAATCATTACTCACATGCATACACATTTAATACATTTTAGGACATTATTATGAAGCATCTTCAAACAATGGCCATCCTACGGGGAACAAACAATCACAAAAACACACGGGCACAGGCAACTGTATTAAGAACCTCAAAAAGCTTCGTGCTTACTTATATAGAAACCCTCGCCACTGACACTCTACTATATTTCACTTAATTAATATATGCATTTGCGGACACACACACACACACACACACACACACACACACA
>NC_068991.1:14650415-14651193 GCF_001194135.2 Octopus bimaculoides | reverse complement strand
ACACACACACACACACACACACACACACACACACACACACACACACACACACACATATATATATATATATATATATATATATAAAAATTAGTGACAGGCAATTTTAATATCCAACATTGCCAGGATGTTTGGCAAACGCCGAAGACTGTGATATTAGCATTGAGGGATCTCTCTCTCACCCTCTCTCTTTCCATCTATATGTCTCTCTGTCTCAATCTCTGCTTGTCTGTCTGTCTGTCTGTCTGTCCGTTTCTCTCCCTCTCTCTGCAAACGAGTACAAACGCATCTATATATATATATATATGTGTGTGTGTATACATATGTGCACGTGTGTATGTGTATATACATCTATATATATATGTGTAAGTGAATAGTCATAATTACACGCGCAGGCGCACATATAATACATATGACGATGGACCTGATTGATTTGTAAGGATCGTTGAGAATCAAGGCCTGGATTCACCAACAAATTCAGGATTTTTTTTCTTATCAGAATGATCAGAGTGAGTTTTTCGTGCTGCCATACTTTCGTAATCGCAATTAGACTCATCCAACCCTTTTCGAATCTTCTGCACTGTCCTCAGATTGACACCCAAACAATCTGAAATGTTCGTATTGAAGCTTCCGGGGCGAATGCCAAGCAGTATAGCATGTCGCTTCCAAATTTCGTCATGGTGCTGTTTTCCTTACAGACGGTGCCCAACTGACCCTACTATACTGTGTAGTCGACAAAATCAAAAACAAACAATGCGCATGCACCAAATTAAATATATAT
>NC_068991.1:14646478-14649401 GCF_001194135.2 Octopus bimaculoides | reverse complement strand
TGTGTGTGTGTGTGTGTGTGTGTGTGTAAGTTTTCTTCTGTTCAAATTTTAGAGAGAGGAAATAATGGCGCAGATATGTTGGACAAACGAAAAACACCCTGTACATTGTTTCTTCTAGCCTGTGGGCGTTTGAGCGCGCCCACACGATTTGTAATCTGTAGCTAAAATGAATTACTATTTGTACAAGAAATTAATGTGTTCACAAAAGGTTACTTGCTTAAAATAATGTAGTAATTAATTATATTTATTATACGTTCACTGTGAACACACTTTCATTACAAACAATAACACAAAGAAAAAAGTGATAGCACTACATGAGTGCAACAAACGCTGTAACACAGAAGTTGTATAATTATATGATATGCGTTATATCAAACTGTGGTCAACAGTCTGGCTAGACAAGTCTGTTTTGACTTTTATTAGGCCTCTTCTAATGAAGAGAGTTCATAGAAATGCAATGAAGTTGAAGATTCTGACGGAAAAAAAGATGTAATATTCGTCTGGGCTCCACGCGCACCAGGATAAAAACCCCATTGAGATCAAGCTTGAGTTTCTTTCCTTTCCGAGTTTAACAATGACGCCGTGGGTCACATTTTCTTCTGCTAGTACTGGGAATACCTAAAGGCGGCGAACTGGCAGAAACGTTAGCACGCTGAGCGAAATGCTTAGCCGTATTGCGTCTGTCTTTACGTTCTGAGTTCAAATTCTATCGAAGTCGATTTTGCTTTTCATCCTTTTGGGGGTCGATAAATTAAATACCAGTTGCGTACTGGTTTTGATCTAATCGATTGGTCCGCTCCCCCAAAATCTCGGGCCTTGTGCCTTGAGTAGAAAAGATTATATACCATTCATATATTTTTAAAAAGGCGGTGATCTGGCTGAAACGTTAGCACGCCGGATGAAGAGCTTAGCGGTATTTCGTCTGTCTTTTACGTTCTGAGTTCAAATTCCGCTGAGGTAAACTTTGCCTTTCATCCTTTCGAGGTCGATAAATTAAGTACCAGTTGCATAGTGGTGTCGATCTAATCGATTGGCACCTCCCACAAAATTTCGGGCCTTGTGCCTAGAGTAGAAAAGAATATGTGAATATCTAAGACGCATGACTCAGGCTCAAAATCATGAGGTAGTGAGTTCGATTCCCAGACTAGGCTGCATGTTTTGTTATTGAGCAAAGCACTTTATTTTACGCTGTTCCAGTTCCCTCAGTTGTAGAAATGAGTTGCGACGTCACTGGTGCCACACTGTATCGGCCCTTGCCTTTCCCTTGGATAACATTGGTAGTGTGAAGAGTAGAAGCTGATATGCATGGGTGACTGCTAGTTTTTTATAAACAACCTTGCTCGGACTTGTGTAGCGGAGGGTAACTCTTTAGGTGCAATCACATGGTAATTCATGACCGAAGGGGGATCTTTCTGCACGCGTGCACACATACACGCACATACACACACACACATTGGTTTCAAATTTTGGCACAAGGTCTGCAAGTTCGGCTGATAAGATAAGCCAATTACATCAATGCCGGTGTTCAACTGGTACTAATTTTAACAACTCCGAAAGGATGAAAAGCAGCGTCTCTCCCTCAGCGGAATTTGAACTGGAAACCTAAGGACCGACGAAATGTTACGAAGCATTGTGCCTATCACGGTAACGATTCTGCCAGCTCACCGCCTTACACTCTTACATACACTAATGTTTATTTTTATGTTCAGTTCGAGTATAAACAATTTTGCATTACTATGGAGGTGTACTCTATACTTTTATATTGGTCATCATTCAACTACGGTAGTAGTTGAATGATATTCTCAAGGCCGCAATTTACTCACATGCCGCTTATTTCATATCTTGTCGCTAATTCAATTCTTAACTAAATGGAAAACCGTTAACATTTTTGATGAGGCCAAGTCCCTAGCTACATTTTGGCATAAAAAAACAAAATTGAGATTTGGTCCAGTAGAAAAAATTTGCATCAAAATTTGTTGCGACGGTATACGAGAGTAAGTAACGCAACCTGTCAAGTTTAAATCTAAATATCTTTTTTCATTTTGAGAACAAAATATATTTATCTTAGCTTCAATGACAGAAAAAGCGTGAAGAGTTCCATAGTTTTGTACCATGCAACAAAAATTTGTATCAGAAAAGTTATTTCCCTTCTTCAGTTGTCCCTGTTCCATCTACTCCGCGTATGTATGTATGTATGTATGTATGTATGTATGTATGTATGTATGTATGTATGTATGTATGTATAAGCTATTCAGACAGTAAATGCTACACAATCACAAATAGCTAAATTCGGGTGATCGTCGGTGGGGGAATTGATGAAAGGAATGTTGTATTTATTTAACTCAGAGAAGCAATATGTTGGGTGTATATATGTGTGCTTATGTGTTTACACACACACACACACACACACATATATATATATATATATACACACGTGTGTGCGTGTGTGCATTTGCGTGCGAGCACGAGTTTAATGTGGTCTATTTATCGAAGCCTTTTATTCTTATCTGAAAGTTTTTGCTTCAGTTTCGAAGAGAGTCGGGGTGAGAGTTGGCAGGCTTTTGTGTTTTGTGTCGGTGAATGTCTTGTTTTGAGATTAGAAAATATTTTCAAGGAGAGGTTAAAATGTCAGTTTGTCGCGTATTATTCAAATTTTGTGAGCGTGTGAGGTATTATGCCGAGATTCGGAATTCTGGTTCTGAATGTGACATTCATTGATGCATGACGCATTCTTTCATGTCATATGATATATGATATGATATCATATGAAATGATATATATATATATATATATATATATATATATGTATGTATATTATATTACCTTATATTTATATTTATATATACATACATATGCATGTATACATGTATGCGTGTATATCTGTGTTCATATATACATATGTATACATAAATACTTATATATA
>NC_068991.1:14644238-14645761 GCF_001194135.2 Octopus bimaculoides | reverse complement strand
ATATATGAATGTGTGTTGATATATATGTATATATATGCATATACAAGCATGCGTATATATATATATATATATATATGTATACACACACACACACACACACACACACACACACACACACACACACACACACACAAGCAAATTAGCTAGTTTTAAAGTCTCTACAAGAGATGAAAACAGTAACTCTACTGAGAAGCAATGTTTGTCACCGCTTCAACATGGTTTTTCCATACGAACCAACGTTACTGCTATTTTTTTTCACCGCAGAAGGACTCCTCCAGCCGGTTATTCGATGTAATCTGCTCCCGATATATATATTGCAAGTAGGTGAGTGAACACCTACAGTTTGCAGCTCCGAGGCCATCAGGCTTTACAGTTTCGACCTCTTTGTGGTCATCATCCATAGTGGAGACTCGTCCGCTAAAGATAGCAGTTGCTCATTCCAGCTCGTCATTTATAGAAAATAAGTGATACATAGCCACTGATCTTACAACAAGCAAATTAACTAGTTAGAAAATCTCTATAAGAGATGAGAGCAGTAACTATACTGAGAAGTAATGTTTGTCATCAGTTAAATATGGCTGTTCTGTATGAACCAAGGTTACCACTATTTTTAAGCCCAGGAGGGCTTATACTTTATTATCTCCCCTTCTCCCTAGCTCTCCTGTGTGGCCCTTCTGTCCGGTATTCTCCATGATAGACTGATAACCACTACACATTCTGTTTTTTTTTTTGTCTCTACTTGTTCCTGTCTGTTTCTTTCTGTGGAAGAGCGTAGGCTCGAAACGTTAAAGACTTTTTCACTTTCCGAGCGTTATACTAATACATCTGTTTCCTGTCTACACCGCCTGACTTCGTCTTTTTTTTTTTTTTCAATTCTCCCCATATGCATATATATGCGTATATTCACGCATGCATACCTGTGTATATACGTGTGTATATGTGTGTACATGTGTGTACATGTATATATATGTGTATATATGTACATATGTGTATATGTCTGTATGTGTGTCTATGTGAGTGGTAATTAGCTACGCTAGAGTCATATATTCAACACGAGTGCTCCTTATATAATTAGATATTATTTATAGCTTCGACCAATGATTGTGAGAAAATAAATATTCAGAAAGAACGAACCACCAATATACAATCAGAGAAAGAAAATATGCTAACATATGCATTATTAATGCAGACTGCAATGTAATGTATAAGACTGTATATAATACGTTGTGTATAGAATATTGTATAATTGTATACATGATGTAGTCTATGGAATGCTGAGCTGTGGATATAGAGAATATGGTCCACACGTACAAGTGTTAGTAATTCATGCATGGTATCCCTGTTGTACACTTTCGCCCCAACTTTCTCTCACTCTTTCTTCCTGTTTCCTGTGTAAAGTTGCGATGGACTGGTGTCCCGTCCAACTGGGGTGGGGAACACATACGCCATAGAGACCTGGAAACCGGGCACATGAGCCTGGCTAGGCTTTAAAAGGGTGCATAAGTAATATATATATATATATA
>NC_068991.1:14638436-14642511 GCF_001194135.2 Octopus bimaculoides | reverse complement strand
TATATATATATATATATATATATATATAATTACAAGCTTGTGTGCTATGTCTGGCTAAATCAATATTGATACAGTGAGTATGCTTTTAAAAGTACTACAGAAATTCTTTGTTGTGAAAAGTAATAGAATTTCTGAGATTGAACTGGAAAGTCGTCGATTTTGATTTGTATTTCATTTGTATTTGCATGAATGTAATTTTCAAAACAGGACAGACGGACAAATTCAGTCTTTAGTTATTCATAAAAACATGTTGTTGGTTAGACAACGAAGGTAAGAATAAATATAATACAATAAAATAAATTATAATATTAGGCAAATATACGTATGTTATTCTTTTCGAATAATTTGAATTCTTCTGCTAAAGAAGGAGCTGGTTTCTAACAAAGAAACGAATTTGAGTTGTTGAAATTCGGATAATAATTATGGTGAAGCGTCGCAAATATAAATTTACAAGAGGCTTTCATGTTTTTACCGTTCTATTTTTAAAAAATTCTCTTTGAAAAGTTTGTAGAAGCATTTAAATCATTAGTGGCAAGACTCTTTCATTTGTTATAGGCTTAAGGCGGCGAGCTGGCAGAATCATTAGCACGCCGGACAAAATGCTTAGCAGTAATTCGTCTGCCTTAACGTTCTAAGTTCAAATTCCGCCGAAGTCGTCTTTGCATTTCACCTCTTTGGGAGATCGATAAAACAATTACCAGTTGAACCCTGGGACCGATGTAACTGACTTAACTCTTCCTCCAAACCTTCTGGCTTGGTGCCAAAATTTGAAATCAATATTTCTTATAAACATTTAATCATTAAATTAACAAAAGTTTATGACATTTCGCTCGCATTTAAGGGCAAATATTTTACCTATGAACATTTTCTTATAATGTTTCCCATATATTTTTCATAGTTTGTCATAAAGGCATAGCTGATAATTCTCGAAGTCCTCCTGTTTGTATCTAATAATACCTAATAGTCCATTTTCTATTCACGAACTTGCTGAAGTTATAATATTATTTATATCTTCCTTGCTTTTTGTCTTTTCAAGACAGCTGGCTCATTTGGAATTGCTCCGTTTTGGTCGATCTATTTTATTGCTTCCTGTAGGTAAATAGAAATTAATTCCATCACAACACAGCAGGACATTCATTATTCAAAACATTAGATCGCCAATTTGTGCCAAGCTTTATTTACCAACTTTTACTGAACACAAATATCATTGGACCAGCAGGTTTTCTCTCGATTTTTTATCATATTCGTTCGTTGTTCACTACGAAATTTGTCAGAAACATTAATGCGTGTTGTTTCGAGGTGTCTGTATCCTTTGCCCATTTCAATTTTGGCCGTGAGTGTATCCCTGTAATGTTAGCAGTTCTATTACTGTGTGATGGTTAACAGTTGAAGATTTGATCGTATATGAAGATCTTGGCTGCTTTCTTAAGAGCAGAATCACGTGTGGTGCAGATAATATTATGCCATGTGTATTTCTGATAATAGGTTTTACTCAGTTAAATGAAATAAAACCGAAAGCAGAATGACTCAAACACCCACGTACATACACACACACACACACACACACACACACACGCACACACACATCGTTTTACTTTAATATCTTTTGTCAGTGATTGGATTGCGGCCATGCTAGAGTACCACCCTGAAGAATTTAGTCATGTATATTGATCGTAGTTCTTATTTTAAAAGTAGAGCTTATACTATAGGTCATTTTGCAAAACCAATAAGTCACAGAGATGTAACCAGTTGCCAAGCAGGGAGGAAGCGAACACGAACACAAAGGCACACACACACATACACACAAACACACACACACACATGCACACACACACACAAACACTCACTCATGCACACACATACTGGCACTCCGTATCGGTTACGACGACGAGGGTTTCGGTTGATCCTATCAACGGAACAGCCTGCTCATGATATCAACGTGCAAGTGACTGAGCAATCCACAGACACGTGAACCCTTAACGTAGTTCCCAAAAAGATTCAATGTGACATAGGATGTAACAAGGCTGGCCCCCTTTGAAATACATATACAACTCATTTTTGCCAGCTGAGTGGACACGAGCAACGTGAAGTAAAGTGTCTAACTCAAGGACACAACGCGCAGCCGGGCATCGAGCTCTAGACCATACGATCGCGAACAAAATAACCTAACCACTGAGCTACGCGCCTTCACCTTCTCTCCACGCACACACACACACACACACGCACACAAACATTTATATATACCTACTACAAGTTTCCACACGCTTTCGTCGACCAAAGTATTGGACGGCCTAGAATATATAGTAGAATATGCGTATTGTAATATATGTGTTATTTCTTTACTACCCTCCAGGGGCTACACACAGAGGGGACAAACAAGGACAGACAAACGGATTAAATCGATTATATCGACCCCAGTGCGTAACTGGTACTTATTTAATCGACCCCGAAAGGATGAAAGGCAAAGTCGACCTCGGCGGAATTTGAACTCAGAACGTAGCGGGCAGACGAAATACCGCTAAGCATTTCGCCCGACGTGCTAACGGTTCTGCCAGCTCGCCGCCATTGTAATATATGTGTATGGGTGTTTGTCGTGTACAGAGATACAAGCGAGAATTTCGAAGCGGTGCTTAATCTCAAATCTGAAAGGCTGATAGACGTTCATGCTTATTGGAACTGGCACCCCTCATCAGTTTATTCGAATTTCCTGCATCTCCATATCGATATCTATTTACATACTCTCCCATTTATACTTCCACGCATTCAGACACACACAGTATATACCTATACGCACACCTGTGCGCACGCGCTAATTTTAGGAATTTTTTAAGGTTTAAAATTTTTGTGAACAATGGGTGTTTTTCGACCTACAATAACAACAACAAAAGGATACTCTCCCCCATCCCCACCTTAATGACCGCAAATAGAAAGATGTGCTTTCTGGAGAAGAACGTTTCAGATAATAAAATTTGAGAAATAGAAAAGAGCAAATATGGCTTCCTCACATGAAATCCCCAAATAAAATTTTGACGTAATGGAATAAAAGGCCACTTCATCGACAGGTAAACACCTGCGTAAGCACACATTTACGCTATGTACCTTGACATACACACATACAAAAATACATACATACATACATACATACATACTTACATACATACATATATATACATGTATATATATATACATACATATATATACACACACATATACACACACACGCGCGCACACATATGTGTGGCAAATGAAAGACGGAAGATGGAATATACGAGAATTTATTAATCACGACAATTGTTTCGACACATCTAGCATGGATTGCTCACGGGTAGAACATTCAACAGCTGGTTCAGAAGCATCCTGCGGTGCAGATGTATCTCATCATGTGACAAATAGACACAACTGGTTGAAATAACAGTTCCGCAATCTAACTTCTCATTTTGTAGAAAGAAAGGCAGCCAGACGGAGGAAATATCTTCATATACAAAGAAGATTAAAAATAAAATATCAGATGGTAAAAAGAGAAACGGACACGCAATATGAGCGAGTGTACTCGCGTCATGCAGCCTGCCCCAGGGCGTTTATACATCCATATTTGTTAACGGTTATTTTTAATACTTTTCTCGTCGTATTGCTTGTTCGTTTCTCTTTTTACCATTTGTGATTTTATTTTCAATCTTCTATGTAAATGAAGATATTTCCTCCGTCTGGCTGCTTTTCTTTCTACAAAACGAGAAGTTACATTGCGGAACTGTTATTTTAACGAGTTGTGTCTATTTATCACTCGATGAGATACATCTGCACCGCCGGATGCTTCCGAATCAGTTGTTGAATGTTCTACCCGTGAGCAATCCATGCTAGATGTGTCGAAACAATTGCTTCTGCACCACTTGTTAGTGTCCCACCCGTGAGCGATCAATGCGTAGATGTGTCGAAACAAATGTCGGGATTAATAAATTCTCATATATTCCATCTTCAGTCTTTCATTTGCCATGTAAATGACAACCACCGTGAAAGTGACCGTTCTTTTTCATTAAACTACCAGGTGTAAACCGTTCGTTCTATTATCCAACACACA
>NC_068991.1:14633184-14635684 GCF_001194135.2 Octopus bimaculoides | reverse complement strand
GTTTAAGATATCCATGTGATGTTATAAGGGATAATGGACGCTTTTAAGTGCAAAAGATGACCGGTCATCAGTTCTTTTGTCAGATCACTTAATGTTTCTCTGTACAGATGTTACTTAAGACAATGTTTGATTTCACTCAAATTTATCCACAAATGCTAGAAAAAGAGTTGTCCTGATACATACGAAGTATATCATGTCGGAGAATTTGTATTTGAGCAAGTAGTTAAGTGGGTTCCTGTATTGGGGTTTATGTTGATTAGTCAAATATTTTGTGCCTGATAAAGGAACGGAGTGAGGTAGATTAAGGTCTATGAGGTAGATGAGTTAGATAATGTTGTTAGTAAAAATGGGGTGGTGCTGGTGAATTGGGGAATAGATTTTTTGAGGAAGCAAGAAATGTAGTTTGTATGGTAGGTTATACCAGGTAGTTTTATATTTTGTTCTTTTATCCATAAATGTTGTGTGTTGGGCTGCATTTGTTCTGATCTTCGAGACTGCTTAGTTGAAGATTGTGACTGAAATTGTATTTGTTTGTACTGAAGAGGGCACCATTGTCTGACAAAACCATTTTCGAGGTAGCGTTTTGTTTTTAGGTTTTTATAATGAAGAGATATGTGATGCATGCATGTATTAAGTTGTCCCATGCGAGTATGGAATTATTAAGGCCCATTGATATGTCCTTGACGCTGATAAAGCCAACATCTCTATAAAGGCCTCCTTAAAAAAATGGAAAAAAAGAAACAGGAATTTAGTGTTTACAGTGTATAGAATGGTCTATCTGGATCAGATAACTCTGTAGAGTCACATGCCTGGGATGTTCTTGGGAATTTTCCTTAATCCACTAATTTCTTTCTTATAATAGTAGAAATTTTCTGGCCTGTAGAACAATAATCTTATCTTTTTTTTGGAATTTGCCTTAATCCACAAATTTCTTTCGTATAATAGTAGCAATATTCTTGCCTGTAGAATAATAATCTTATCTTTCTTGGGAATTTTCCTTAATCTAAAAATTTCTTTCGTATAGTAGTAGAAATTTTCTGGCCTGTAGAACAATAATCTTATCTTTCTTTGGAATTTGCCTTAATCCACAAATTTTTTTCGTATAATAGTAGCAATATTCTGGCCTGTAGAATAATAATCTTATCTTTCTTGGAAACAGGCACCAACTGGTTTGCGTGCTAGAATGCTTGAATAAGGCGTTTCGTTGAGATGGGCAGGTAGTAATTATTGATGTTAAAATGGAAGAACTGACGTCCTTTTTGTTTTATGTTAACTTGAATTATTCTCTAAATTCAATTAATCCAAATTAGCCACCTTATAGAATTTAACGCATTCCCTACACATTCATATGCCCAGCACACACACACACACACACACACACACACACACACGTCTATCCATACATTTATATTCACTCCCTTCAACCTTCATCTATTATTCATCTCATATCAACTCTAAGATTTAAACACTGCTTTTAGATTCTATAGCAACTTAACATTAATTGATATCACTTGCAAAGAAAAATATATTTAATTTCAATCATTCCCTAAATTTAATTATATCAACTTACCCACCCCTTCAACGCTAAAATACATTCTACACGCTCAAACGCAAACCCACGCATAAATCATACGTTCACATTTATTCCTTCGGTTTTCTTCTATTGCATACCGTCATATTAAATTTGGCATCTAAAATACACCTGCTAAACAATCGTTTCCTGTTTAGGCATAAGGCTGGCAATTTTGATGAAAAGCTATAGATTGATTCCATTTGCCCAACTATTTGTCTAGAACCTTTTTAAAATACGTTATTTTAGGAACGGTACATCCCGAAGCAAACAATGCATTTAAATTATAATATGTAAATATTTGGATAAATAAAATCTTTGGGTAAAAAGTCAAAACCTTCGACTTCTTTCTATCCAAAGACTTCTTTTTTTCTCCCAGTATTTATATGTTACTATTTAAAGCATTGTTTGCTTCGAAATTCGTTGTTTCTAAAAGGATTTATTTTACATTCTCGAAGTTTCTAAGTTATGACGTCAATAAATTACTTTATTTTGTTGAGTTTCAGAGGTTAAAAGTTGTCTTTTGCGAGTCGGAACGCGAGGCATGTTTTTACAACGCTCTAACAATTCTGTGAGCTCGATCTTAAATTCAGATACACTTAATAACCCACCCACTTCACACACACACATACATACATACATACATATATTCATACATATATTCATACATACATACATACGTACCCACATGCGTATATACATACATATAACACTGAAGCCTACCTATATGCATACATACATTCGCACCTACATTCATGAACGTCCATACAAGCATACACTCATACATATATACATACGCACGTACGTAGCCATATATACGTGTATAAATACATACATAGATACATACATTCTTACATACATATGCACGTAAGTACTCGTACACCACAATCAAGCATGTATAATTTCTTCAATCCAAGTAGAAATTATATA
>NC_068991.1:14631413-14632357 GCF_001194135.2 Octopus bimaculoides | reverse complement strand
TAATACATACATATATATATATATATATAGTTAAAAAAAAACAATAACAAAAAAACAAAAAACAACAAAGTGAGGACGTGATATGGATAGTATTATTGGACGCTCAGGAAAGGAAAGAGAGAGTGTATGACGTTTCGGGCGTAGCCCTTCGTCGGAAAGATGGAAAGTTCGGAGAATGGAAGAACGGAGAAAGAGGAAAATGGTACCGATGCCCACGAGGTTACACACACACACACACACACACACACACACACATATATATATATATATATATATATCATGGGAAAGAGAGAGAAAAAGAGAGATAGAAAGAGAAAGAGTGAGAAAATGAGGTGGGAGGAAGGGAGATAACCAAAATGAAGAAGCAACAGAACAAGCCTGTGTGATATATGGCTACATAGAAATATCAATAAAGCTGGAAAAAATTTGTTTAGGTGAAGGGAAGGCGGAGGGTGGGGAGATAAGGAAGAGGAAGGGAAAACGGGCAAATAAATTAAGCATACGAAATAAATAGATAAATAAATAAACAGACAGCGAAACGAGTGGAATAAATTAATAGGTAAATACATTGATTAATAGATAAATAGCTTGAGTAGAAGAGGAGGTAAATGTTTTAAAGAGTAGTTTTGTAAATGATTGATTATAATCTTAATCTTCATCATCTTCGCATTCGTTATCGTCGTCGTATTTTTAATCATCATCATCATCATCATGGTGATCATCATCATCGTCATCATCGTCCTCGTCGTGGTCATCATCGTCGTCGTCGTCCTCACCATGATCATCACCATCCATCGTCAACATTGTAATGGTTGCCATCGTGGTTATCTTCGTTGGTATCCACCTTTCCCTCCTCCTCCTCCTCCTCCTCCTTCTCCTCCTCCTCCTCCAACTCATCATCATCATCATCATCATCATCATCATCATCATCATCGTCGTTGTCA
>NC_068991.1:14626888-14631198 GCF_001194135.2 Octopus bimaculoides | reverse complement strand
ATGGTCGTTGAAAACAACCCCATTCTCCTCCTCTTCATCCCATTATCATCATCATCATCATCATCATCATCATCATCATCATCATCATCATCATCATCATCATTGCCATCATCAGCACCGTCGTCGTCGTTGTCGTTTTCATTATTAAATGCCGATAAGGAAATACAGAATAAATAAATAAACATAGAACTCAATTAGATAACGATCTATCTAAACGCTAGTGGTTTACAATGAGTGTGTACGGTGAGGGTCGTAAATTAGTTGGGGTTGGTGTGTGTGCCTTTTGGATGTATAACTGATATTCTGGATTCTGAGCGAGGGGGTAACGAAGCAGTGAACTATAAAGACGGTTATCTATGCTAAGAGAGAAAGGGAAATAAATCTCCGACGGTCATCTTTTATCATTTATCTTTTACTTGTTTCAGTCATTGGACTGCTGCCATGTTGGAGGAACCGCTTCGGTGGGTTTTGTCCAACAAATTGGCCCCAGTCCTCATAGATTTTTGCTCAAGTCTGGTACTTATTGCGTGTCTCTTTTACTGAGAGAGAGACTCACATTAAGTACCGCAATAATTTCGTTTCCTTAAGCAAAAGTTGCAATTAACACATGTATTAATATTCTCCTTGAAATCCATGTATTTTGTAAATCATATTTGTAATATCCTATGGGTGGGGAATACAACGACTAAAGCATGAAGTCTGTGGAAACGAACGTAGTAATGCATTAAAGGACTTATGAATTTCCATCCAAAGTTATTATTATTATAAGCTATACCATCACCAGATTAATAACCTTCCCAAAGATTTACTCTGGAAGATGCGAACAATAAGCGGTAGCTGGAATAAATAGCATACAAGCTTATTATGTGTACATTTAAAAATGTTTCATATGGACGGACTTAAAGGATATCTATCTATCTATCTATCTATCTATCTATCTATCTATCTATCTATCTATCTATCTATCTATCTATCTGTCTGTCTGTCTGTCTGATATTATTGTGGTGAAATTGCGTTCGCCCCTCTGGACGATAACTGATGAGGAGTTGGTGACCTGTGTTTTCTGTTCACCTGTGTATTTAGTATATATTCGTTTGCTTATTTACTACACGTTTTTCGAATTATATATATATATATATATATATATATATATATATATATATATATATATATAGGTATGTCAAATTTTCCATTTGGTGTCTTTTTATTGAATCCTGAAAACAATGTGTGTGTGTGTGTGTGTGTTTATGTTATGTTATGAAATCAATTTTAAATTAACCTCATGAGATACTCTATACTTTTTGTTGTGCGCAAATTTATTATTTTTAAACAAGACTGCAGTCCGACGATGGTTTAGCCGCCCGAAACGTCGAAGACACTGTCAACTATATACATGTGTAAAAACCATATGCGTGTTTGCGTGCACACACGCGTGTGTATATATATCTATATATGAACCCAGAATAAAGAGACAGGCGAAATGTTGCTAAGGATTTTGTTAGGTATGATAACGAATCTCCCAACTAGTCGCCTTTGATGCAAGAAAAATAATAACAGAACGAATTATACCTGGACTGAATTTCAAAATAGTATTTGAATCATGAAAGTGTCTTACTGGAATAAACTGTGATCAGAATTTAAGCGTTCAGTGTAAAAAGATAGAGAAAATAAAAGAAAATAAAAACGAAGGGAAGAATTTTTTAACGCAGTAAATTTCAAATTATAAAATAGAATGTGTTTATTATGTTAGCCATGTCTCTGGATTTGAAATTATGGTAAAATATTATAACATGAGCCAGAGGTTAGCATGGGGAATAATTAAAGGATTTTACGAGATTTCAGCATAAAGACTGATCGTAGTATTGAAACACACTGATCAGATTTGATGGAAATGAAGGACGATGAATGTCGCAGAGAAATGGAAACCTAAAACGAGAATGTGAATCGCTAATTACTCGTATCACCGGTTAGGAAAAAAAAAGCCATTAGAATGAATTTGGTGAAGGCAAAAACTCATAAAACTTTGTCTTTGTCTAAAACGCAGAATGTGTGGTAAAGTGACGAAAATGTTTAACCATTTACTAAGCGAGCAAAAATAAAAAAATAAAAAGTGTAAACGTAAGCGTAACTGCATCGGTAACAAGATTTTATGGCATTTTCCCATACAGGCTAAGCATTCTATTGAAGCAGGTAAACCAAAAAACATGAGATTTTGTATGAAAATATAACAGTAATAATAATAATAATGATAGAGCATTGGGTATGGTAAAAAATACATGAACAAAATGGTGGAAGATATACTTGGATCCTTAACACTACACACTATCCATAAAATAGCCCTTCTAGGAACAGCCCACATCTCATGCAAGATACATATAAAAGGATAAAAGGCAAATTCAATTATACAGCCTAAACAAAACAATTCACAAATATTAGACACACTCTCTACAGCAAATACCTGATGAAATAAACTACCATCAGAAAGCCGGATACCCAACGCATTAGACACGCAATCCAAATACTAGTACAACAAAAGACTGCAACACACCTCATTAAAAAAAAAAAAACTCACGCAATACAATGCCGGGAAGAGTTTGCCCACTCCCAACAAAAAAGAACATACAATGCTGTACACACCCTAGCAGCATGGGGATGTAGCAGGTGATGCAGTAGAAATTTACCTGAAACTAGCAAATGGAGAGTATCAACAAAACAACAACAACAACATCGACAATAATAATAATAGTAATAATAATATTAGAATGGAGTTCGGACTGAAAAAGTGTAGTGTGTTAGTCTTGAAGAGAGGCAAAATCAAATGTATGGACGTGCTAGCGATACCGTTAGGAGAGGTTATGAAGCAGAGAGAAAAGACGGGCTATAAATACTTGGGGATACTGGAAATAGATAAATTGATGTAGAAAGAAATGACGGAAAAATTTTAGGTGGAGCACTTCTGCAGACTGAGACTGATCCTTAAGTCGAAATTAAACAAACGGAATAAGATTGAAGTGGGTTCACTACTTAGATATGGAGTAGGGGTAATTGCATAGTGAGTAGACGAACTAAACAGCTTAGACAGAAAGACAAGGAAGTTGCTGACTAGATATGAGATACTCCACCCAAAAAGTGACACAGACAGATTGTATGTACCAAGAAAAAGGGGGGAAAGAGGACTGATTGGATGCGAACACAGCATTAGTGTAAAAGAAAACAACATAGCATAGTATGTAAAAAATTCCACAGAATCAATATTATTAGAAGAAGGTCAGGCTTGTGTATGATGGAAGATTGCAAAGATAAAGCACAGTACAAGTAATTGAGAATTAATGAAACTGAAAATAGGTGGATAAAGAAAAGAATGGAATGCATGGTCAATTTCATAGGGATGTTGAAGATCCAAGAGGACTGCAGTCTGAAAAAGTTTGGTAACTACTGCTCAAGATGATGATGCTACCACTGCTGCTGCTGCTGCTGATGATGATTATGATGATGCTGGCGGTGATGATGATAATGATGGTGATGATGATGATGCCACTGCTGCTACTGCTGCTGCTGCTGCTGCTGATGGTGATGATGATGAAGATGATGAGGATGATGACGGCGGCGACACGACATTGTACTTTTGATGCTGTTCTACTTCTTATTGTTGTAGTACCAGTACTCGTTGACGATATCGGTGACGACGACGACGACGACGACGACGACGGCGACGACGACGACGACGACGACGACGACGACGACGACGACGACCACGTTGATGATGAAGAAGACGTTGGCAACGGCGGCGACAACGACGACAATGGCGAGGATTATGTTACACTTATTGATGCTGTATTACTTCCGGTTACTACTGTTGTTGTCGTTGTTAATATTAATGATTATAATGTTGAACTTTCTGCTGATTACTGTACAAGAAAACGTCCTATATTTGTGTCCTTTTGCTCTTACCGCTGTGACTGTGACCGCTGTTTCTAACGCTCATGAAATCTTCCACCTCTTCTCCTTCCTCCACCTCTTCTCCTTCCTCCACCTCCTCCACGTCCTCCTCCACAACCTCCACCACCACCATCACAACCTCTTCCTCCTCCACTACCACCATCGCCACCACACCACCTCCTACATCACCACCACCACCTGCTCCTCATTCTCCTGCTCCTCCTCCACCTTCTCCTCGTCGTCATCGTCATCATCGTCTTCTTCTGTCTTCCATTAATCCATTCTTCGTTGTTTTTTTATCTCCCTTTCTTCTCCGCCTCCTTCAATGTTTTCTTCTTCTTCTTCTTCTTCTTCTTCTTCTTCTTCTTCTT
>NC_068991.1:14625679-14626549 GCF_001194135.2 Octopus bimaculoides | reverse complement strand
TTGTGTGTGTTACCTAAGTTTTCATATCGATATTGGCCGCCATCTTTGTCCTATGTGTCGTCTCCTTTAAATAACCCCGGTAAATAAATCCAAGCTGACATGCAACAACGACGGCAAAGTACCTTACACACAGATGATTCCTGACAAGCCGTATTATTCACAACTAATCACATTGGACATGCAATATCTCTTTCACTTACTCAGTCATACATTCTCTCTCTCTCTCTCTCTCTCTCTCTCTCTCTCACACACACACACACACACATAAACACACACACTCACTCTCCTTTGACTCCTCAGTGATGATTCTATTAGCACATTTAGAGCTATTTAAGGACTAATCGGGAACAAGAGTAATAAGAAAAAGAATAACAACAACAGCAGTAGCAGCAGCACCACCACCACCACCAACAACAACAACACTAGTAATAACGATAAATGTCCTGATGCAATACCAGGCACTGGATCTCATGGCTTTTGGTCTCAACTGATTGTAAGTGTTAGCGTGTACATGTTTTTGTCTTGATGTAAAAGATGGATTACAGCAAATATTCTGCTCAACACCACGGATTTGCTTGTCACTTGTTTGACCTTAACCACGTTGAGCATGTCCCTTGGTGGCTGACGATATGTGCATCTCTGATGTTGAGAGGAATTCTTTGGGGTTTGAATAATACACCTCTGGAAACATGGGTGTTTCACTCTTTTACTTGTTTCGGTCATTTGACTGCGGCCATGCTGGAGCACCGCCATTAGTCGAGAAAATCGTCCCCAGGACTTATTCTTTGTAAGCCTAGTACTTATTCTATCAGACTCTTTTTTGCCGAACCGCTAAGTTACGGGGACGTAAACACATCAGCATCGGTTGTC
>NC_068991.1:14622060-14624911 GCF_001194135.2 Octopus bimaculoides | reverse complement strand
CTTCTTCTTCTTC
Source organism: Octopus bimaculoides (assembly GCF_001194135.2). NCBI lineage: Eukaryota > Metazoa > Mollusca > Cephalopoda > Octopoda > Octopodidae > Octopus > Octopus bimaculoides. The sequence goes on along the minus strand of NC_068991.1, from coordinate 14,624,898 downwards.
TTCTTCTTCTTCTTCTTCTTCTTCTTCTTCTTCTTCTTCTTCTTCTGCTGCTGCTGCTACTACTACTACTACTACTACTACTACTACTACTTTTTCCTTCTTCCTTCTCTTTGTCTTTCTTGTTCATATGTGTTTGTGTGTATCTATGTGAAGCGATAAATACATTGGTAGATGGAGTATAGATGATGCTAGGACAATTTGTCCCCGGTTATTTCGCCGTCAGTTAATTTGTCCCCGCTCAATTCGTCGTTGATCAATTCAACCCCAGCTCGATTCATCGCTGGCCAATTCGTCCCAAAATACTCTTAAATGTGATTTTCGAGGAAACATTTAGAACCATCGCTTTAGAATTAAAAGTGTCGTTGGACAATTTTAGATATATTTTCCCTTTATTTAACCTCACCTCACCCCACCCTCTCTCTTTCCCTCCCCTCTCTCTCTCCCTCCCCTCTCTCTTTCCCTCCTCTCTCTCTTTCCCTCCCCCTCTCTCTAGATATATAAGGAGAAAGAGATAGAGATAGTCAGTTAGTGTGTCAGAGAGAAAAAAGATTATTATTTATTGGCATATAGATAGTATGGATTTAAAAGTTAACTCAGTTAGGTTCACGATTCACACACAAACGCACAATGCACGCACAAACGCATACACATACACACACGCACTCACACAAACTTGCACACACTCACACGTGTGTATGTTTTTGTGTGTGTTCATGTGGGAGTACGTGCGAGTTTATGCGTGCATATGATATGTATGCGTGCGTACGTTCACGCAAAAGGATGGGTACGTTGTGTAATAATGTACACGATAAAAACGAAAACCGTGTTTATTTACCAAACGAATGTAAACAAGCAAGCAAATCATTAAAAACAAAACAGCAAATAAAATATAAAACACACATAAAACAATTTAAAAATCAAAAATAAACTCAACAAATTCTCTCAATATATTAAAATCATTTATTGACTAACTCATTGTCTTTTTTTGTTTTGTTTAGCCTGAGCGTGTTATAATTCATATGCTGTTTCCATGAAACGTTATTTTGTTGCCACAGTAGACAATAATATTCCTTTAAGTGTGACATTGAAATCAACACTTTTTTGACAACCCTTTAAATTATATTACTCTTCTGAGAATAAATAAGTTTGCAAAAATAAACAAATAAATAAATCGAAATATAATAAAACGAGTGACAAGCACGAAACAAGATTTATTGGTCCAGACGTATATACGTATATACAGCTATACTGATAGCAGACGGAAACTAGTAAGATACGCAATGTATATATTATTTTATTAGTTTCTGTCGCTGACGATTTTTAAATGAGCAAAACACAAAACAACCCCAGTATTTATTTGTGTTGAAGTCTGGCACTTATTCATTCGGCTTCTCCTTGTGAAAAAGGTAAATCACTGGGACGTAAACAAACCAACACCATGTATACACACAAGCACGCTTATGCACACACACACACACATTTATATATACTTCCTACCTCCTTCCTACGGGTTTTTGTACAAAACACCATGTTGTTGATGAGACATTCAAAGGACGAGAAACGAACAAATGTTGTTAGAAAATATTCGATTAAAATACTGTACTGTAGGATCGAACGTGTAACCTTGTCATTGTGAAGGGAAGCGAACCTCTAAATCACACAGCCATGCCTTTTATCTCTTGTCATTAATGTTATTGTTTAACCCTAGGTCATCTCAGGTTAGCGATGAATTGATGAGACATAGAACGAATAGCGTTCCAGCCCGTTCCTTATTCCCTTTAGGTGTGCGAATAAAAGACCTTAACTATTATGTTTTTCCTATCATATGACTACAAAGTGTGATCTAAAGAGGATTTCTTTGCTACTTCTATTAAATTAAGCGAATTCATTGAGACCGCCACCTTAATTTAACCCATCACAACTCTATATTGATTAAAATAGACCTAAACCCCAAAGCGCTTCAACTGTAACCCTCACATCTAATAATAATCGTACTAAACTTCTTATTGGTGCTGCAATTGTGTGCATGTATATGCTAGTATATTTGTTTCAGCCCAAGGTGGGAGAAAACGTTATTGTTGTTGTTTAAATCCATGTGAACCTTGAGTGAGCAGACCAATAATTATAGGTATTTCAACCGTCTTTTATGCAGACATTATCCAAAGTGGCCTTTATTTTACGATACGAAGGTGTATTTTGAAAGAGATTCCGTTGCTGTATCTAACGGCTCACGTGACATATAGTCACTTCACTACCTTGGCCTGCATTCACGTGTTTGTAAACGGTGAGTTGTGATTAGCTTGCTGGCCGTTTCTTTGTTTAGCTGGCTTGTTTGTTGGTTGGCTGGTGAAGCTGTCGAACTGTAGTGGTGTGTGTGTGTGTGTGTGTGTGTGTGTGTGTCTTTCGGAATAAGTTATCTATTTGCCACAACCGCTCATAAAGAAAGTTGTCATTGGTGGTGGCGGTGGGTAGGATGGTAAAGCACACTTCTATAGAGATGTGATTGAAGTCAGTAGATAGTGAAAACATTCATACCGCTTCAAGCTACAAACAACAATAATAAGAAGCGCAAAAAATGATAGATGTAGAGGACAAAAAGGGTAAACATACTTACAAGCGGAAACACAAGGGAGAGCACATGAATCCATACACACGAGGGAACACAGGGACAAATACATAGATACACATGAAATAGATATGTCTCTCTCTCTATATATATATGAGTGTATACATATTTCTGTATACAAATGCATATATATATATATATATATATATATATATATGTGTGTGTGTGTGTGTGTATATGTATATATATATATACATTTATATATATATATA
>NC_068991.1:14621241-14621839 GCF_001194135.2 Octopus bimaculoides | reverse complement strand
TATATATGAGTATATGTATCTATTTGTATATATGCATATGTATATATATATATATACACACACACACATATATATACACATACATACATACATACATGCGCACATACAGATATAAAAACACATCCAAACTCATATATTTATGTATATTGCGCGCGTGTATATGTGTGCGCGCCTGTGCGTGGATTCATGTATTTTTCATTGATCATATATTCAGGTAATTCATATGTGTATGTATGTGTGTGTGAATGTGCACTTCAGCTTTTGAAGTATGTACCTTTTAGTACGCATATTATTGTACGTATTTGCATACGTGAGTAAATACACATACGTTGGCTTGCGTGCCTGCTAGGTTAAACTAAAAATCATTTACAAGAAAGCTGTGTACGGAGCCTGTGTAATGGGTATATGAAGGGAGCTTGGAGGAAATATGACAGTTTGTTTCATCTGTTTAATGTTGACGGAGAGCTCGCTAAATATACAACGGGCCCGGAGAAAAAGTGCTGACACGCGCATCAATAACGTCTTCTGCATGATATGTACAATATACATGCATACATATGTATATGTATATATATATATATGTTTATATACATATATA
>NC_068991.1:14616158-14620168 GCF_001194135.2 Octopus bimaculoides | reverse complement strand
AGAGAAAGAGAGAGAGAATAGGTATATATGCATATGTGTGTACGTTTTTGCGCGAATACGATTTCCTTGTCTTTTTTTTTATTTACTTTTCATTTCTTTCTACTCTCCTACCTTCGTACAAAATCTGTTTTACTATTCTCCACCTTTGTGAAGGCGCAATGGCCTAGTGGTTAGGGCAGCGGACTCGCGGTTATAGGATCGCGGTTTCAATACCCAGACTGGTCCTTGTGATTGTTTATCGAGCGAAAACGCCTAAAAGCTCAATACAGTAAGTACTAGTTGAACACTGAGTTCTCTGAATAAAGACGGTGAGCTGGTCGAATCGTTAGCACACTGGGTCATCGGAATTTCGTCCGTCTTTACGTTCTGAGTTCAAATTACGTTGAACCCAATTTTGCTCTTCATTCTTTTTTTTTTGGCGGGGGGAGGGTCTATGAAATAAGTACTAGTTGAGTACTGGTGTCGGCCTAATTGACTTACCCCCTCCTTTAAATTGCTGGCCTTGTGCCAAAATTTGAAGTTAGTATTTCATTTAAAGGACGAATATATATATATTGTGATTTGTGTTCACTTACGATCACGGACAAATGTAAGCCCCTTCTTCTGTGTATGATTGTATATTAACAGATTGTATGTATGTATGTATGTATGTATGTATGCATGTATGTATGGTTCCTTGTTTTATTTGAAATTTTCCAGAGTGGAACAAATTAGTTTCTAACAAAGATGCAAAGCTACGTCGCTGGAATGTAGATAAGTAAAACAAGGACACATTTTAAACATGAGAAAAATCAAGCACATTTTTGCTGTTCCAGTTTCGGATTGTATTTGTAATGTGCGAATTAACAGGCTTTTTTTTTTTTATTCTGAACGCCCTAGCTTTTCCAGATTCTTACTTAGGGATTTACTCACAGAATCAATTGCAATATTCACATTCGTAGGCCAGCTGTTGTCTACGATGGAACACACTCTTTCTTATCTATCCCAGATAACAATATCTAGCCCGTTATGTTTACACTTGGCAGATGTTTTGATGGGAATGTTCCACAAATGTCGCTTGTGTTGATGTTTATGTATGTATTCAATAACTGGTGGATCCAGTATGTTCATTCCAGGACAGTCATATGTATGTATGTATGTATGTATGTATGTATGTATGTATGTATGCAGGTGCTATATGGAAAACTTGTGAATGGAAGGAGACTCCGGCAGAAACCAAGGCTGCGATTTAAAGACTGTCAAGTCCTCATTAAAGGCCTATGATATGCAGGACACTGACTGGGAAAACAATGCCTGTCATCGCCACAGATGGAGGAAGCAGGTTAAGGAGGGGATCGACACGTTTGAGAGAGCACTATCCAGCGTTAAGAACTTAAGCGAGCTGCGCGAAAGCGCACGGCTGGTATAGCGAATGGGGAAAGCTTGGTCTGCAATGTTTGCAGTCGTGTATGCTTGTCAAGGGCAGGGCTCATTAGCCACCAACGGAGCCACAAATGCAAAATATAAGTTAGTCCTAGTGCGCACAATGTTCCTGAAGGTCAGCAATCGTCTTCCTCGGTCACGAGTGGACGGCCATCATGTATGTATGTATGTATGTATATATGTATGTATGTATGTATGTATGTATGTATGTATGTATGACAACATGTTAGCTCCTATTTAAGTAACTAAATGTTTTCATAGTCGCAAAACGCACGTCTGGTCATTTCAACACATTTGATACTCAGTGTTAAAGCGACCAAATGTCTAACATAAAAGAGGAGAGAAAATGGGGGGGAAAAAAAGCAGAGAAAGAGAGGTCAAAGAGACTTGTAAAAGAGTAAGAATACATTCTTATATGAGCCTGTGTCTGTGTCTGTGTGTGCATGCGTGCGTCCGTGCGTCCGTGCGTCCGTGCGTGCGTGTAGGGTAAAAAGAATGAGAAAAGAGAGAGGCGAGTGATTATTAGCTGTAAGTGCTCTATGTTTCATATATTTAGGAGGTGGAATCTATTAATGAGTTGAAATTGTCTCGATAGTATATTCGGAGAATGATGAAACGTAGCAAACTGCTTTTGCATCCAATTGAATTAAAAGGACAGACCGATACGTTTAACAATTACGATACCTTTAACAATCTTGATTGCAGTTCAATGACGTTAATTAATCAGTTAATCGTTAATTAAATCAAACACATCAAATCTGCCAGTGCGAAGAAAGAGACGAATTAACAACTGCCACCACCAATAATGTAGTAGTAGTCGTAGTAGTAGTAGTAGTAGTAGTAGTAGTAGTAGTAGTAGTAGTAGTAGTGGTGGTGGTGGAAGAGGTAGTGGTGGTGTTGGTGTTGGCTGCAGTAATAGTGGGTGTAGTAGTAGTAATAGTAGTAGTAGTAGTAGTAGTAGTAGTAGTAGTAGTAGTAGTGGTAGCAGTAGTAGTAGTGGTGGGGGGGTGATGGTGGTGGTGGCGGTGGTAGTGGCCATTGTCGTTTCTTAAATCTAAATCTGAATTAGTTCTACTCGAATCGACGTATTTAGACAAGCAGTAGGTACTTGTTATTGTTGTTGCTATTGTTGTTGTTGTTTAGTATCAGGTCAGTTCTGATCGACCTGACGTAGCTATTAATCAAAGGCGTTCCGGTTGCGACTACCCCGTCGACTTTAGTTCAACTTTAAGTTCATCGAAGAATACATCGTCCAATGCGTCAGTTTACATTTAAGACTATAGCGCGATCTGAGGATAACTTAGTTGCTATTTCTTGCGTTTGGTTCATAAAATATTGTTGCTGCATTTGTTGCTGTTGTTGGTGGTGATAACGATTGTGCAGTGGTTGTTTTTTCAGTTGAGGTTGTTGTTGTAGTCGTGATTATAGCGTTTGTTTTTATTGTAGGTGCTTATGTTGATTGCTGTTGTCTTCACTAGTAGTAGTAGCAGCAGCAGCAGCAGGTGCAGTTGTCGTTGTAGTAGAGTTATAAAGATAAGCTGTTGTTATTTTTGTATAGTACTATCCATGACAAACACGAATTGCTTTCAGGCACCTCATATCTTGGAGTAAAGATTGTTTGCCAACATAACATGGCAGTCCTGTTTTAGGACGAATGTTGCTGTAATTTAGCCCCACGAGACATCGTCTCCAGCAGGCTATACGACACGATTTGTGTCCTTATATTTTCGAACAAGGGAATCTAGCATCCCCACTCAGCTCAAAACAATATCTGTGTATCGCGATACTCGGGTAATTTCCCTTCATCAGCACACAATAATTGTTCGGTTAGAGGTGGCGCTGCCAAATTCCCGTTCGAAATATATAGTTTTCATAGTGACAACTAGTCACTGATCTATAAATTAGAAAATTACTATTCGAAAATATAAGGACGCAGATCGTGTTGTATAGCCAGCTAGAGACGATATCTTCTGGGGCTAAATTACAGCAACATTCGTCCTAAACCAGGACTGTCATGTTATGTTGGCAAATAATCTTAACTCCAAAGTACTGGTAATAACCGAGCAAACGTAAAGGACAGCGACGAACACAAACAAACCAACAACACAGGTAATTGGTACATAAATAAATAACCGCATACAAATGAAGGTCTTACAGCCATGAGGCAGCATATGGACAAGACATCTGTAGAAGTAACGCTAATGGAAAACTATGTCCTATAGGACTTTCAACGGAAAGTACAGAGATAGGATAAAATGAAAGGTGGAAGTAATGGAAGAAATAGAAAAAAAAAAAGACAGAACGAAAAGGGGAAAAATAAGATGAACCCAAGATGATTAAAACTTGTGACCACTCAAACTTGAAACACTCGAATGATCAGGAGTTTTTGCTTAGCGAAAATCTGATACTGGTTGTATATACATAAACTACATACGAGTGTATATGCATGTATGTATGTATGTATGTATGTATGTATGTATGTATGTATGTATGTATGTATGCACGTACGAATGTATGTATGTATATACGCGTATGTATTATATATATTAACAGTGTGAATCATACATTCATATATATATATATATATA
>NC_068991.1:14614831-14615508 GCF_001194135.2 Octopus bimaculoides | reverse complement strand
ATATATATACGCATATAAGAACGTGGGGGTTAGAGAGAAGTTGTCACGCACGCACAGCATGGACACCGTTACCATCGCTATCGCTATCTCTACAACCTCCACTATTAACCACCACCCCTTACATACACACATAAACATGCACACAGATAGATATATGCTCACACATTCACAGGCACTGTCACGTTTGTCCGGATTGGTTTTCGGAATATGTGTCGATGTTCGTTAATCAGTGATCTATCAAATAACGATTATAACACTTGAACTGCTCCATAAATTGCAAGCAAGTCTGAAACAGCTTCATTTTACACCGTTGGCTGGCACATTCTCAGTGATTTAATCGGCTTCAGCCCCCAAGACTGCTACCCACCCCCGCCCAACCACATACCCCTACGACAACGGTAACAGCAACAACAACAACAACAACAACAACAACAACAACAACAACAACAACAACAACCACTCCCACGACCACCACCATCAAAAGGATTCATCACCTCATTATCTTACCGAGTAACCGCTTCAGCACCTTACCACCTCTCTATATCAGTCTCAAAATTTGTTCACGCCCACACACACACAGACATACAAACACACAAACACACAAACACACACACACACACACATACACACACACACACACACACACACACACACACACACACACACACACACACACA
>NC_068991.1:14613987-14614412 GCF_001194135.2 Octopus bimaculoides | reverse complement strand
TATATATATATATACATGCATACATATATGTGTGTGTGCGTGTGAATGTGTGGGAGGAACGATGTATTGTGTGGGTATAAAGGCAGATAAATATATTTGCATGATTCTGCGTCTTGGACGTTGTGTTGTGATGTGTGTGTTTGTGAGAATGTGTGAATGTGTCTCTGTGTGTGTATGCGTGTGTGTGTCTCAATGTCAAAATGATAATTGCGAAAGGAGAAAGCAGATGATAACAAAGAGGAAACAGAGTGTAGGAGGTGATAGAAGTGACACTAGAACCTTAGGAAATAAACATATGTCCATGCGGATGCGCACATGTAAGCAAGCGTAAGTGTGTGTGTGTGCGCGCGCGTGAGCATGTGTGTATGTGTGTGCGTGTATGTGTGTGTGTATGTGTGTGTGTATGTGTGTGTGTGTGTGTGTGT
>NC_068991.1:14610161-14613977 GCF_001194135.2 Octopus bimaculoides | reverse complement strand
GTGTGTGTGTGTGTGTGTGTGTGTGTGTGTGTGTGTTAAATGAGGTATTTCCTCGTGTTTAATGCAAAGACTTTATCACTGAAGTATAAAGGTGAATGTTGTGTGCTAGCATTGGAGATGTAAAATAAGATAAGGAAATAAAATAACATTGGTTTCCTTTGATACGAAACACAGGCATATATATATATGTGTGTGTGTGTGTGTGTGCGTGTATGTATATATGTATATATATAAGTATGTATGTATATGCATTTAAGTATATATATATATATATATGACACTTTCTATCTTCAACTCTATGGCACACACATACACTCCACTCACACTTACACATACAGACACAAACACATACACACACACACTCACACATGTTTATATATCTTTTCATCTTTTATCTTTCGTTCCAGTCATTAGTCGGCGGCCATGTTGAGACACATCCTTTAGCTATTTTAGTTGAACGAATCAGCCCTAGTCCTTTCTGCTCCAGCCTGGTAGTTATTCTATCGGGTTTATTGCCCAACCGCTTAGATATGGGGAAATAAACACACCAACACCGATTGTCAAGCGGTGGGGAGGGAAAAAAGAAAAGCACAAAGATATACTTCGCGCTGGCACACACGCACACACAAATGCACACGTGCACACACAAACACACACACATGTCCCACAGACTTGTTTCATTTTACGTCTACCGAATCCACTCACAAGGCTTTGGTCGGTCCGATTATATAATAGATGACACTCGCCCAATGTGCCACGCAGTGGGACTGAACCTGAAGTCACTTGGTTGGGAAGCAAACTCCTTACCACATAGGTACTCCTATGTATGTACATATACACGCGCGGGCGTTCACGCGCTCACACACACACACGCGCGCGCGCGTGCATGCATATGTAGATATATTAAAACGTAAGCTGCTACTAATAATTACACGAATACAATAAAAATAATAATAGGACATAACGACAGGTTTCTTTCGACGAAGGACGAATTAAATTAAGCTGGCGTGTGTGGAAATAAAGCCTTACGGCAGGGATACAAGATTTCACAGGCACAGGGAGGAATATCAATGTTGCACGGACAGCGACCGGCCAAGAAAGAAAGATCAGGCTTATGTATATACCCCTACTGTCAATGAATGGTCGAGAGATCACCGTGGTATGTTTACGAAGTGATGTCTGTATTTCAATACATAACGAAAGTTAAACGCTATGGAATAGCAGCTGAAAGTTCATACCTAAATAACTACTGGAGAAGATACCTAAACCAACTGGTGAACTTCATTCGCAGTCGAGACTTGTTGGCACTCCGTCGCTTACGACGTCGAGGGTTCCAGTTGATCTTATGAACGAAACAGCCTGCTCGTGAAATTAACGTGCAAGTGGCTGACCACTCCACAGTCACGTGTACCCTTAACGTAGTTCTCGGAGATATTCAGCGTGACACAGTGTGACAAGGCTGACCCTTTGAATTACAGGCACAACAGAAACAGGAAGTAAGAGTGAGAGAAAGGTGTGGTGAAAGAGTACAGCTGGGTTCGCCACCATCCCCTGCCGGAGCCTCGTGGAGCTTTTAGGTGTTTTCGCTCAATAAACACTCACAACGCCCGGTGTGGGAATCGAAACCGCGATCCCATGACCGCGAGTCCGCTGCTCTAACCACTGGGCCATTGCGCCTCCACATTTCAATACATAACGAAAGTTAAATGCTATGGAATAGCAGCTGAAAGTTCATACCTAAATAACTACTGGAGAAGATATCTAAACCAACTGGTGAACTTCATTCGCAGTCGAGACTAAAGCAGTAACTACATGAAGATCACCCATTGCAAGCTATATCTCCCTGGTGACAGTTAATCTGTATGTGGGAACTTTACTTCTTTTTTTTCTCTCTCAATTTCTGAAATAGTAATGATCTATGAGGAAAGAAGAAAAAAACAAATGTAATGCAAAACACAGATTCCCTGACTGTCTCCTAGTTGTAATTATATTCCATCTAGTATAAGAAATATCTCACTTCGTAAAATGTTGAATTTAATTTAATTTACTTGCCTCGGGTTATGTCATGCTGACGATTTCTAATGAGAATGAAATGACGTGTGTACTTGATTAACTATAAGTAGAAACTCTGATAATTGTAATATGTATGAAAAAAATTAAGTGTATATATCTATGCAACTTCTTCCTTGCACGTATGTATGTTTTAGATACATACATAAAACATACATGCATGCATGCATACTTACACATATATATATATGTGTGTGTGTGTGTGTGCATATATGTGTGTGTGCATACATATATTTATATGTGTATGTATATGTCTTGGTGTACGTGTAGATAATCATATTTTGCCAGATAAGCACGCACTATATATGATCTTCATTTCAGCTTTATTAATGTTATTTTAGTGTCTTTGTCAAAGCTCTTTGGTCACATCTGTGACCTCTTCAACGACTTTTTATCTCTTTATCCATGTGTCTCCTCTTTAAGTTGCCAAATATAATCATCTCCAAGAATTACAATCGCCAAAGATGGCCTCTGCGGAATTTGAACTCAGAACAGCTGTATACACACACACACACACACAGACAGACACACATATATACATACTTACATATATATACATACATATATATATATATATACATTTGCACACACACACATATATATAAGAACATATATATATATATCTACACTCACGCATATATGTATATATCTATGTATGTATATATGTATCTATCTATGTATCTATGTATATATGTATGTATGTATGTATGTATGTATGTAGATAGATAGATAAATAAATAGATAGATAGATAGATACATACATATCCATCTACAAGATGGCTGGTTACCTATGTCCCTTTCACTGTCGCTATTGCTATCGTAAGGATTATATGTGCTCGTGCGTTTATTGTCTGTGACATTTTCATAGAAGTGTGCTGGAGATTATGTATCCATACACACACACGCACACACACCATATCTCTCTCTGTCTCTCTCTTTGTTTCTCTTTCTCTGTTTGTATGTATGTTTGTCTGTCTCTCACTGTCTGTCTGTCTGTCTGTCTGTCTCTTTTTCTACGTGTTTCTGCCTTTCTTTCTATTCTGTACTATTTAGTCAGGGGATTATCTGAAACAATGAGCAAGGGAAAGAAAAAATAAGAAAAGGTGGATGATGAGAGGGCAGGAGGAGAGGAGGAGATGAGGATGGGGAGGAAGGGAGGAAGAGATCGTGATACCAAGTTGTGCTTATAATCTATAAGGCAAAATTATGTATAGATGAGGAAATTTGTTGTAGATGAATTTTTGTTCCAGTAGGCACCCTATGGTCAAAGATATTGCAAGTGTTAACACGGCATTATTCAATATATCTTTTCTGTTTTCAAAGGTGATAAAGTGTGAGTTTAGGGAATATTTAGCTACTAATTTTTTTCATATCATGCGACCGCGTGAAGCAATTTGCTGTCGAATACAATACTGTTAGAAAATTACTATTTGTAAACCTCACAACGAGAAATATTCAGCAACAGTACTTTGGAGTTAAGAATATTTGCTAATATAACATGGCAGTCCTGGTTTAGGACGAATGTTGCTGCAATTTAGCCTCAGGAGATATCGTCTCTAACTGGCTATACGACACGATCTGCATCCTTATATTTTCGAATAGTAATTTTCTAATTTATAGATCAGTGACTAGTTGTCACTTTGAAAACTATATATTTCGAACAGGAATTCGGCAGCGCCACCTCTAGCCGAACAATTATTCTGTGCTGATGAAGGCTAAAAACCAGGAAATCGCGATACACAGATA
>NC_068991.1:14609132-14609654 GCF_001194135.2 Octopus bimaculoides | reverse complement strand
ATATATATATATATATATATATATATATATATATATATATATACATACACACCTATATATATACACACACCAATTTATATGTGTGAATACACATACATACATACATACATACATACATACATACGCACATACATACACATACACATACACATACACACACATCGTAAATCGACAAAGATCCTTGGCAATAACTCTCAGAATGAAATAAATTACGGAGAAAAGATGACCTACAAGGACACATAAGTGTAATATTACCAGTAAACAGAGTTTTAGAGACTTAGGCATTGAAGTAACCAAGTGACATATATTTAGATAATGTTTTGATTGTATTTACTCATGCTTCAAGAAACTTGACCATAAAAAACATTTAACTATGCCAACATGCATAGAGATTCCCTGTAATATATCTAAGAAGGAATGTATCTGTCTGTTTACATCTGTCAGTATATATGTATACGCACACACGCACAAACACATACATATATGGATATATATATATATATATATATATATATATATATA
>NC_068991.1:14605282-14606288 GCF_001194135.2 Octopus bimaculoides | reverse complement strand
CTGGGAACCAAGTATCTCAATGATGGTAACGTCATATATGGGGTTGATGACTTTTTAGTGACACAGTTTGTCAGCTTCTTCACCAATGAGATCCAAGCACTGCAACACCGATGGAAGAAGTGTGTGGATCATAAGGAGGACTATGTTCAAAAATAAACTTCATTTGGTCACATTCCATGAGAATATCTTGGTCAGCCTATGAACTTTCCAGCCGACCCTCGTGTGCATGTGTGTGTGCGTGTGTGTGTGTGTTTGTGTGTGTGTGCGTATGCCTGTGTGTGCGCGCTCGCTTGTGTGTGTTTTATAATTTATGTTCTTTACACATTCACCTCGTTGCTAAAAAGTCTCTTTAGTTCTCATTCTTGTAGAGAGTATATAGACACACATTATACACACATATATGTTTCAACATACATACAGGCACACAACTGAATATATACATATTCACGAACTTCATTAGCTTACATCTGTTTCTGCTGTAAGATGCAATGCACTTATAAAATGCAAGCACAAGACTGCCACATTCTACGAAAAGAATAGGATCGAAGGAGCACCAAGAAAACATGAGCTGCGCAGGTCTGGAGCCAACTCTTTGCCTTCATTCTCAGAAGACCACCACTATCCAACCGGCGGCAGAACCCTCAGAGCTCGTACTGGCCTGACCGGCCACAGACGGACACATTATAACCCATCATCTTCTCCCGTGTCATGTCTTAGTCATCGTCGACAACGACGGACGAACATTATTATACATATATTCACAACACTGACCAGCTTTTGATTTGTTGTGCACTCTCAGTGATGTTTAAATAACTTGTTTGAGAGGATTAAAATTGTGCTGCTTAGTTTCTGTATGATTCTTGCAACTACAAAGTCACACACACACACACACACACACACACAAACACACACACTCACACACACACACACACACACACACACAAATGCACACGCACGCACACACACAAATGCACACACTCACACACATATATGTATATATATATAT
>NC_068991.1:14599356-14604314 GCF_001194135.2 Octopus bimaculoides | reverse complement strand
ATAATAATAATAATAATAATAATAATAATAATACTAATAATAATAATGATAATAATAATCATAATAATAATAATAATAATATTGATAATAATAATAATAATAATGATAATAATAATAATAATAATAATAATAATAATAATAATGATAATAATGATAATAATAATAATAATAATAATAATAATAATAATAATAATAATAATAATAATAGCCATAACACCTAGGAATATAGAATGCAATGGACGTTAATCATGGGAGTCAGAAAAGCATTTAGGAATGGACAGTGATATAAAAACAGCGAGATGATGAGAACGTTGTAAAGTAGACGGACTAAAGTTTTGTAGATAAAACATAGAATGAGTAGGAAATTGTATAAAGAAAAAGGCATACAGTAATTAAATCGAGATATCGTTAAATTGGGTCAGAGCCAGCTTTACTTCTGGCCTCCACCGGATATTGAATGCGTTTCGTCATCCTGAAAGAGCCCCTGAGCACTTCTGGTGTCGAGGCAACCAAGGAAGGTCTCACATGTTGGCTGACGGTTAAAACTTTTGGCTGGAGGTTAACCCTTTTTTTTTTTTTTTTTTACCACATTCCTGTTGAACTACACTGCATATATTTCAACTAAATTTGAAAATAATATTTTTTTAAATAAACTATACTGATCATAATTAAGCTGGTAATTGGAACATAAATTAACAGGAAATTTAAAATGCAAATTTTAATTTAGCTCTCTTCGTACATGAAGCTTTAATCACAGGGCAGTTTGGTATCCAAGGAGTTATATATAATTGATGGTTGCTGTTGTTGTTGTTGGCACTCCGTCGCTTACGACGTCGAGGGTTCCAGTTGATCTGATCAACGGAACAGCCTGCTCGTGAAATTAACGTGCAAGTGGCTGACCACTCCACAGACACGTGTACCCTTTACGTAGTTCTCGGGGATATTCAGCGTGACCCAGTGTGACAAGGCTGACCCTTTGAATTACAGGCACAACAGAAACAGGAAGTAAGAGTGAGAGAAAGTTGTGGTGAAAGAGTACAGCAGGGTTCACCACCATCCCCTGCCGGAGCCTCGTGGAGCTTTTAGGTGTTTTCGCTCAATAAACACTCACAACGCCCGGTCTGGGAATCGAAACCGCAATCCTATGACCGCGAGTCCGCTGCCCTAACCACTGGGCCATTGCGCCTCCAATTGATGGTTATACAGGGTAAAATTACTCTGATGAGCAACCTCTCTCTAGCATACTCCAATTTGTATCATCCCATTTCTTCGCATACTTACTTAAGCACTTCGCTCCCAATGAAGCATACGCCGTCAACGTGTTTTCTCCAATATTTTCGACACTGTGCTGTCTTTTCTGCTTCTTCCTAGTCTTGTTGGTTTTGTATTATCATCGATACTTCTGTCACTTCCCCATTTTATGTAGGGGCTGTTGGCCCTATGCAAACTTATTTTTAACCCTTCGAAGAAGTGGTCCATAGTAGTCTGGCATCTATCCTTTGACCTTTCCAGCATAAACGTATATACATGCATACATACATTTATATGAATGTGTGTAGTTAGGGGTGGACGAAGGTTTTAAGATCACCTACGGCAATGAAATCGTGTGTCTTACCTTAAACCATTTGACCGTGCTGCCTACTGCATAAAACTCCATCCACAACGTTGATCAACTAAATTTGAAGTCTTCGCCTAACAAACTACGATTCCATATAACGGTTGCCTGCCAACGAAGAACTTAGTCTACGTAGTATGAAGATATGATATCATATCTAGTGATATCCATATCCAAACCTCAAACGATATTGAACAAAAAGGAAATAAAATATTCAGTACCATATCCCCTTTTTTTTCTCTCTCTCAAAACGTACTGAGAATTAAATCAAAACTCATTCGTTTTGGAAGCAAGCATTAAGTAGTTAAGTGATGGCTTAATTAAAGAAGTTCTTGTAACAAAGTCGAAGACAGACTAACTGCGAGCGCTAAAATGATACGTCTGCACTCGATGAAAAGAAAAAAAACGAAAAAAAAAAGAAACTACAATGAAAAAATGGCGTCGGAGGGAGCGATGCATGCCCAGCGCGCAGATAATTTTTTTTAAACATTGCCATTACGATTATTTATACTCCGGTGAAATTAAGGAATCAACTCGTGAATAAACAATACCCTCAAATCCATCACTGTACACACACGCACACGCACACGCACACACACACAGGATTGCATATCTATGTTATGTTTGAAGATAATCAAACCAAATTTTCATCATTTCGAGCCACTTACCCGATGAGTATTTCTGCCAAATTCGTTGAAAATCCGTTCAGCGGTTTTCCAGTAATTTTGCAAACACACAGACAAACAGACGAAGACGAGTGATTACAATACCCTGCTTTCGCTTACGCGCTGAGGGTAATAAGCAATTTTTGTTTCAAATTTTGGCACAAGGCCAGTGATTAGACAGGTCATTTACCTTATGTCACTTCTGAAACAGCAAAGGTCAAGATGACGTCAGGAGGATTTGAAATTAGAATGCAAAGAGCCAGAATAAACACAGTAATGTATTTCTTCCAACACTAACAATTTTACCGATTCACTGTCTTGCGCCATTTTGATAATAGTGTTTTCTAATTGATGCAAAAGACAAGTTATTTTCACGCGTGGATATTAGTCAATGGAGGTGCAATGGCCCAGTGGTTAGGGCAGCGCACTTGCGGTCATAGGATCGCGGTTTCGATTCCCAGACCGGGCGTTGTTAGTGCTTATTGAGCGAAAACACCTAAAGCTCCATGAGGCTCCGGCAGGGGATGGTGGCGAACCCTGCTGTACTCTTCCACCACAACTTTCTCTCACTCTTACTTCCTGTTTCTGTTGTGCCTGTAATTCAAAGGGTCAGCCTTGTCCCTCTGTGTCACGCTGAATATCCCCGAGAACTACATTAAGGGTACACGTGTCTGTGGAGTGGTCAGCCACTTGCACGCTAACTTCACGAGCAGGCTGTTCCGTTGATAGGATCAACTGGAACGCTCGACGTCGTAAGCGACTGAGCGCCAACAACATTAGTCAATATAATCGATCTCAGCATATGACTAGTACTTTATTATTATTATAATGACCACGAAAGGATGAAAAGCGAAGCTGACCTCAGCGTGATTTGAATTCAGGACTTAAGAAGTCAGAAGAAATACCGCAAGGCTTTTGGCCGACGTGCAAACGCTTCTGCTAATCTGAAAAAAAAAAAAATTATTCAAAACCCTAAAATGTCAACAATAGTTTAGAATAGTTAGATTAAATAACATTTGTTTCTCTTTATACTTTTCAGTCGTTAGACTGCGGCCATGTTGGGGCACCAACATAAGGAGTTTTTAGTCGGATGAATCTACCTAAGTACTGGCACTCATTCTGTCGGTATCTTTTTGCCGAAGCTCTATATTATATAGACGTAACAAACTAACACCGGTTGTCAAGCTGTGGTGCCGAACAAGCACAACACACAACACACGTGTGCATACACACACACGCCACACGCACACACACACACACACACACACACACACACACACACACGCCACACATACACACACAGACGCGCCACACACACACATATATCTGCATATATATACAGCGGGCTTGTTTCAGTTTTTCCGTCTACCATATCCACTCACAAGGCTTTGGTTGACCCGGGGCTATAATGGAAAACACTTACCCAAGATGCCGCGCAGTGAGAGTGAACCCAAGCCAATCACAAACTTCTTACTACACAGCCACGCCTGCGCCGGAGGAAAAAATTAATAGAAGGATATATTGAATGATTTTGTGAAATCTAATTTGAAAGAAATGAAAGACTGTTTCCTCTAAAATTGAAATTTGACTGAATATACCATTTTTCATTACTCGTAGTTTTAGGAATCTCGCTTAATAAGCTATTTTGCGGAAATCATAGCAGAAAAGTTTTTGGCGTGACACCAGTCAAATATATTCTGTCTCTATTTGGAAATTAAACTAAAACTATTTTTGCAGTATTTCCAAATATTTTCTTGTCTCATATACAATAATATCAAATTCTCATATTCCATTTTTGTTTGGATTAATTTGAGAAATAATGGAACAATTTTTATTTAGGAAAGACACGAATTACTTTGTGTGAAGAAAAATTATTCTATTATGAAACATTGGCTTACAACAAACAAATTTTTAAAATACAGATTTATTTATTTATTTTGGTCTTTTTACCTAAAATTGATCTCAATTAACTAAACTTATCAACAATTTCTTCGAATATAAATTTTCATTGGAAATTTTATTTCAGCAACTTCATAGGCACAGAAGTGGTAAGAAGTTTGTTTCTTCATCACATGATTCCAAGTTTAGTCCCACTGTGTGGGGCCGTGGGAAAGTGTCTTCTATTATAGCGTCGGGCAAACCAAAGAATCCATATAATCACAATATCGTGTGTGAAACAAATAATCTTTTACAGTGCGACGTTTCTTCTGTAGTTCAGTTTCTATGGATTCTTCTTTTTTATTATCAAGTACTCAGAGAAGGATAAAGCATGTTGTCCTATAAAGGATATAAATACTACGTAATTGTCACATCTCTCTCTGCGTTTACCTTCTTACAGTACCGAACTTATTATTATTATTATCATTATTATTCAGTAGTTTTATTTTTATAACGTGCTTTCACTTCACTACCGAGCGCAGCTCTGTGCACCTTGGGTATGTGCTGTGGTTTGCTGTGGTGCTCTTATGTTTACTGTATTGAAAGTGTTTTGCGTAGAATGTGTGCAGTACCCAGTAGTGCAATTTTCTGTATGTTATATATATTTGTAAGTCCTGGTATTTTTGTTATGTATTTGTCTGAATATTTTTTTATTATACCTAAGGCACCTACTATGATAGGAATTGTTTCTGTTTTTAGATTCCACATTCGAGTTATCTCTATTTCCAGGTCTTTGTATT
>NC_068991.1:14594564-14597314 GCF_001194135.2 Octopus bimaculoides | reverse complement strand
TATATTCATACATATATATATATATATATACAATTTTTTTTTTTAGATAGAAGCACACCCGTATTAATTTGGAGATCAGTGAGCTTAGGTGAATTATTTTATTTCTGTTACTCAGTTCATTCAGCTGAAAAAAAAATGAGTAGTGCCTGTATTTCAAATGGTCAGTTTTGTTATATTCTATGGGACACTGAATCTCCCTGGGAACTACGTTAAATGTACTCGTATCTGTCGAATGCTCAGGCGCTTGCACGTTACTTTCACGAGCTGGTTGTTCGCTTGATCGTAATTAACGGAGTAACATTTGTTTCTTTTTCATCAAAGAAGTATTGCTTTTTACCGTATTTAACGAAGTACTGGTGAATGAATTCAGAAGTAAATATACAAGGTTCTATATTTGTTATTCATAGGAAACTAATTATTGAATGAAGAAATATTTCTAAGGCACCGTTCACGTGAAAAGCAACGGAATGGTTGTTGTTACCATATTCAATACAAGGATCCGTGTAAGCTAGATATAAATAAGTATGCAGTAAAGAAAAATCAGATATTCTCATACTTACGGGGGAAACTCAGGAGTACATGTTTCGATTTTATTCTCACCTTTACACAGAATAGTCTTCAACATACTTGACAAAGTACCTCTGAAAATGATTTTTACAAACGCGAAATGCTAAGTAAAATAAATCATTCCTTCATTCGCTAATCGGATCAACTCATGTAAAAATAATTTACTTGACGGCCTGCAAAATAACTTTTACTTTCATATTTTTCTCTGAAGTTGTACTTCCGGTTATAACTTTTATCACAGGCTTCAATTATTTTGTGTCATTTAAAATTGCTGTTGTTATATACGTTCGTACACACACTTACTTACAAAATTATGTATATGTATGCGTCTATGTATGTATATATACATATATATACTTACACACAAACGCGCGCAAACACCACGCATAGATACATACACACACACATATATGCATGCATGCATGTATGTATGTATGTATGTATGTATGTATGTATGTATGTGTATATTTAATCGAGGTCTCTCCACCTATGAATATTAGCTAAATCTCCATGAAATCACATCGTACCATCTTGAAACAGGACAACTTGGATATGTCTGTGAAAAAACATGATGAACAGATGAAGACGTTTGATCATAGGTAAACAAACTTTGTAATAGGGTCTACATTATAGACTGGCACTGGTATATAATACCTGGGCTCAGGAATTTGCTTAGACAAACATTTTAGGAATAGGTGTCGAAAGAACCTTTGCAGTCCCTAATAAAATTCCTCCGATAGAGTCTTTGATTCTGCTTAATTAGAGAGGAAATGGTGATAGACAACAGCAGGTACAACAAAAATAACCGGGTACCTCAACCTGTATAGTTTCCTCTTTGTGGCCGTTCTGTCTGGTAGAAATAGTAGGTAAGTCTACCGCAAATGAAACACCATCATGATAGTAAAAAGGAAGGGAAAATTGAACAGTGTAGTCTTGGATAAAATATATCTAAATAGGAGGCAAGGTTATTATTTGAATGACTTTGACTGTAGTTCTACTCTGTCAGCGTTTACATGGAGTTAAAAGAACGGCAGCAGCAGAACACAAAAAACAGAAATAAGACCATCAGCAACCACTGTAAAACCAGCATCAGCAGCAGCAACCACTGTAAAACCAGCATCAGCAGCAGCAAAGATAACAGTAACAGGGTAAATGCTGTGAAATCACGTTACATCCTGGAGCTATTCTATTACAACGCTGTAAGGGCTTACAGTATGTCTCACTTAATACTGTGTAGAAATTAGGCTTATATTGATTTCTCGACGTCCAACAAAGCCACACATCTGTAGTGTCAGCATAAAGATAATGGAGCAATATCGATTGAACAATCCTGTGATGTTCATGCGTTTCTCAAAGTCTGTCTATTGACTCAAACGAAGTAACATATGTACATCCTCATGTCAAAAGAGAAAAAGGGATATTTAGTAGCTCTTTCTAGCAATCTGAGCGATCAAAGAGATACGTGTTTTCGAGTTAGCTGGTCTCTGCTGTTTTATGTATAATTCATAGCAAGGCAGCGAATTAGCAGAATCGTTTAAACGTCTGTTTGAATGTTGTATACATTTAGTCCTGATCCCCTGCGCTCCGTGTTCAAATCTTGCCGTGATCTAATTTGCCTTTCATCTTTAAACGGGTAATTAAGTTCATTTCACAAGGACGCAAGTATGTAGTTCCAGATCCGGCGCCAATAGGCGGAATCTTGGTCAAGTGGCTTTTATCAAGGCCTCGTAGGTGAAACTAGTAGATACTGTGAGTAAAAACGCGTCGTGTGTGTGTGTGTGTGAATATATCATTTATGTTTTACTTGTTTCAGCCTTGAAGAATTTTTAGTCAAATGAATCTACCCCAGTACTTTTTTTAAGCATGGTAACTTATTCTTTCGATATCATTTGCCGAACCGCTACTTCAGTGGGACATAAAAACTAAGACACCAACGCCGGTTGTCAAGTGGTACTGGAGGTCAAGCACACACACACACACACACACACACACACACAAGGGGCTTCTTTCAGTTTCCGTCTATCAGATCCAATCACAAGGGTTTAGTCGGTTCGAGGCTATAGTACAACATACTCGCCCAAGATTTTTGCTTTTGTTTGTGTACATATATATGCATGCATTCACCTACCCACACATAATACTCATTCATGTATATATATGTATATATATGTATATATCTATAT
>NC_068991.1:14593224-14593951 GCF_001194135.2 Octopus bimaculoides | reverse complement strand
TGTATCTATCTATCTATCCATCCATCCGTCGTCTATTTTTCTGTGTGTCTGTCTCCCTCTCTCTCTCTCTCTCTCTGTCTCTCTCTCTCTCTGTCTCTCTCTCTCTCTCTATCTAACTATCTATCTATCTATCTATCTATCTATCTATCTATCTATCTATCTATCTATCTATCTATCTATGTGTATGTCTGTGAGTGTGCGTGTATGCCTTTGTGTTTGTGTTTGTAACCCGACATCACCGCTTCAAAACCGGTGTTGGTCTTTTTACATTCACATACAAAAGAAACTGAAGCAAAACCTTTCAAGCGTAGAACCAAGGTCTGATGAAACTAATAGATGCCCTATATCACAGTCACGCTCCTCTACATTTTTCCATAGTCATCCTATCGTTTATATATAAAAAAAGCAACAAATAAGGTAAATAATGATTTCCATAATGAAAATAGTAATTATAATGCGCATTGACGTATCAGCTAAACGTATGCATACTTATACATAGAAAAATACACACCTCACACGCAAACATACGCACGTAGAGGAACGGTGCACGCGAGCAACAACGCATGCGTTTATTATTTTTGCAAATGCCTTATTTGGAAAAGAGCCGCAAGGCATATACATATATAGCTTGCTGGCTCAGATAGATAAATCTACCTGCTCATTAATTGGAGAGAGAGAGAGAGAGAGAGAGAGAGAGAGAGAGAGAGAGAGAGAGAGAGAGAGAGAG
>NC_068991.1:14588031-14593210 GCF_001194135.2 Octopus bimaculoides | reverse complement strand
GAGGGAGAGAGAGAGAGAGAGAGAGAGAGAGAGGCAGTTAGGCAGAGAGACAGCGATGTAGTTAGAAAGAGAATGAGAGAGATACATATACAGGTATAAAGAGTGAGTTAGAAAATGATTAGGTAAACAGACAGACAGACAGAGACAGAGAGAGACAGACAGACAAGTGAGACAAGGAGAAGAAATACGAAATCAATATCCCTTAGCATCCCTGTGACATCTCATCAATTTTAGATGTTTCATTTGATCTTATTTTAACTTGAATCTTCAGACGATCTGCAAGGTCAAGGCTGGTGAATTTGAACTGTAAAAAGAAACTTTGGAAAAATCTATAATTTTTCAGACTGTTAATCTTATTTTTAGATATGAACATTTTACCACGTTTGCACAGCGTTTGCATAAATTTCATCTCCGATCGTCACTATCTTTCTTACACCTATTTGTGTACATTGTATATAACTTTATCCGAATGAGGAACTTATATTTCGAAACGCCGGTGTCCTTGAGGGTAATAAACGTTAATACAACTTAGTCTGCTACGTTTGATGAATGTAGCAATTAAAACCAATCTAATCGTAGTGTTGATCTAAATATTAAAACAAAACATGATTAATCCCTAATGATAGGACAGTCAGTGTAAAAAAATTACAGGTCCAGAATGGGATGATGAGGATGAGAGTGTAAAAAAAGAGACCTTACAAAGCTTTTCCATACAAAGATGCCCCCTACCCTACCCAACACATCATTTCGAAGGCTGTGGTTTAAAACAAATGAGGAACATCCCTGAAAAAATTTCCCCCACAAATTTCTTTATAATCCTAACCTATGCCACTTGAAAGGAATTTGTATAAATTTTCATCAAAAGATATCCACCTTACTGAAAATTATGAGGGGAAAAAGTCAGATCGTGTGAATTTTCCAAAACTCTTCTCTCCACACCCTTGGAAAAATTCTTTCCTAGAAATTCCTATATACATTGAAGCTACAACATCAAAGCGGTATTTGTAAAAAATTTTGTTAAAAAGTATTCATTTTTCTGGATTTTATGAGGCAACAAAGTAGGGGGCATATACATCTGTAATAATGCCCTTTTATTTATGATGTTTTCATTTCATGATTCTTTCATTGTTTGCAATGATCTCTCTCCCTCTCCCTCACACACACTGCGAAGCTTACAGCAGGGCTCTGAACTGAAATCTTTATGCTGCTTTGAAGGGAAAGTAAAACTTGACAAACTGCCTCTCCCTCTGTTGTTGGACTAGCGTGATGTTTGTTTAAAAAAGAGAGATTATGACTAATAAAATAATGAAAACAATACTTACTAAGCAAATGAGTACTATTATACAAAGAAATGATTAGACGTAAAATATAAAAACTATTAGAATTGGGAATCAAATGTAAAAATATTATCTAGGGGCTAGCAGAAAACCGCCCAGAGGGTGGTCATTCTGATAGTAATAATAATAATAATAGTTTCAAACTTTGCCACAATAGCAGCCATTTGGTGGAGGGAAGGAGTCGATTACATCGATCCCAGTGTTCAGCTGGTACTTACTTTATCAATCCCGAAAGGGTGAAATATAAAGTTGACCTTGGTGAAATCTGAACTCAGAACGTAGCGACGGGCGAAATACTGTTAATAATTTCGTTCAGCATTCTAATAATTCAGCCAGTTCGTTGCCTTGATGATGATGATGATGATAGGAAAGGATAAAAGGCAAAGTCGACCTCGGTGGAATTTGAACTCAGAACGTAAAGACAGACAAAATACCGCTAAGCATTGCACCCGGCGTGCTAAAGTTTCTGCTAGCTCGCCGCCTTAAAAAATAAGATAATCTTTTCCACTCTATGCACAAGGCCGGACATTTTTGAGTAGGGGGCCAGTAGATTAGATCTACCCCAGTACGCAGCTGGTACTTAATTTATCGACCCTGAAAGGATGAAAGGCAAAGTCGACCTCGCCGGAATTTGAACTCAGAACGTAAAGACCGCTAAGCATTTCACCCGGCGTGCTAACGGTTCTGCTAGCTCGCCGCCTTAAAAAATAAGATAACCTTTTCCACTCTAGGCACAAGGCCGGAGATTTTTGAGTAGGGTGGGGGGTGGGGCAGTCGATTATATCTACGCCAGTACGCAACTGGTACTTAATTTATCTACCCTGAAAGGATGAAAGACAAAGTCGACCTCGCCGGAAGTTGAAACTCAGAACGTGAAGACAGACGAACTACCGCTAAGCATTTCACCCGGCGTGCTAACGATTTCTGCCAGCATCCCGCCTTAATAACAATGATAATAATAGTAATAATAATAATAATAATAATAATAATAATAATAATAATAATAATAATAATAATAATAATTATTATTATTATTATTATTATTATTATTATTATTATTATTATTATTATTATTATTATTATTATTATTATTATACACCTCGTTTGAGCACAAATGCTGAAACACAAATACTAGAATACTATATATATGTTAAATCAATATCTGCAAGCAATGATTGAATGAAAAATAACATACCTAACCTTTCTTTAGTAATTGTTATTCAATTTTAAGAGCAGAGAATTATGAGCGAGCAAATTCTATTCTGCTTTAGTAATGATATTGTATGAAAAAGATTTTACAATAACCAGCGTACAGATTCCTACTAAACAGCTGGCTAATGTCATTCACCCTTTGATTCTAAACAATCGAAGGTAAACCTGAGTGTATTGATTATCTGTGGTATTTCCCACACGTTATTATTTGTATATTTGTATATTTGTTTTCTTTCTCTTTTCTGTCCCGTATTTTTACTTCAAGCTAAATGACGTATTGAAGATTACAAAAAAAAAAAAAAAAATCTTATCTTTTTGTCTATTATTTGTTCCAGTCATTGGACTGCAGTCATGCTCGGTCACCGACTTGAAGAATTCTTGTCGAACGAATCGACCCTAGTACTCGTTTCATGTTTTTTTAAAGCGTGGTATTCTGTTGGTCGCTTCACTCGAACTGCTAAGTTACGGGGTTGTAAACATACTAACACTGCTTCACGAGCGCTGGTGATGGACAAACACAAACTCAAGGACACATAGACGACACATATACAACCACACACACACAAATGCATACATGCATACATATATATACGTGCATACGTACATCAATGCATACATACATTACTCATATACATATATGTATGTATATACATATATTTGTATGTATGTATGTATGTATACACACACACACGCATACACAGACATATTAGGTTGTTTCACATGAAATGTCGTATTTGAAAGGTAACAATAAAATGTTTCAGAAGTGTTAGAGAACTGATTTATTTAATCAAAGTATGATCGATGTTCATTTATGACGTTTACCCAACGTTTCTCTATGTCATATATTCCATCTTTAAAAAAGATTCATCTTTTGCTATGATAAACTGTCCGAATGCTTCAATTATCGCTTCTTTATTTAAGAATATTTTATTGCTTATGAAAAATTCAAAATGCTTAACTAAGAGACGATCAGTAGGAGTAATATCAGGGGAATAGGGAGGATATTGCAAAATCTCATAATTCAGGCTTTGCAACTTTTGGACCGTAGCTTGAGGAGTGTGAGCACGTGAATTGTCGTTGAGCAAAATTGGACCATCTCTATTCACTCGTCTGGGTTGCTTCTTTTTCAAATTCTCATGCATAAAACCAATTTCCTGGCAAAATGTTGCTGTTTTTCCTTGTTTCAAAACTGAATACACACATATTTTTTCTTTCTCAGACCACCATACAGTGACCACACACTTTTTAGGGTGAAATGGTGGGTTTGGGTACTATTTAGGTAACTTTCCCGCATCTCAACGCTGTCCTTTTCTACTGCTGTTGTCAAAGAGTATCCATTTCTCATCACAAGTAAGGATTTGATGCAAAAATGGTCTTTTTCCAGTTGAGAAAGCAATAAGGAGCACACTTCGAGGCGTCTGTTTTATTTTAATCTCGTGATTAAATGATCAAGTATCTAGTTTGGGGTAAACATCTTTCCTCCCCACCCCCTCGCATATTGGGAGTCTGTGGGGCCTGAGAAAGAAAGAGTCATGGTAACTGATCCTCACTCTTGAATAAAATTAACACTGTTAGCTCCATAAGATGCTTCATAGATGGATGCAAAACGGTAAGATTAATGTGACAAGTAAGAAATCTAATGTTTCGAGCATTCCTTGCCCTGCATCACGAGCATAAAGGCGTATCGAAATGATAGTTCTTCTAATCTTTATTAAAACTGAGCTCATCAAACTCTTCAACTTTTCTCTGATTTCTTTTAAGAAAAAATTGCTGCCATAGTACACTATCATTGTTTTCTCGGATTCTGAAGGTTAGCCAACTTTTTATATTAGCATCGCCACTAACACTACTATCAGTACTACAAAAACAGCCCTGCCTCCGGCAAAACTAACTCCACCAGCACCATGACCACTACTATGATCAGTGGCAATATCGGCAACAGTTGTATTTGCAGTTACAGTATCTGAAGTTGCGCTGTCGACATGACTACTAAAATAATAAGAGTAAAGGTAATAACAACACTATCCGCTCCAGTATTGCTATTAGAGACACAGTCAACATTATTAACCAACGCCGCCTAAAAACAACTACAACACAATGGCACCACCGTCACCACCACCACCACCACCACCACCACCACCACCACCAACAACAACAACAAAAAAAACTACTGCTACTACTACTACTACTACTACTACTACTACTACTACTACTACTACTACTGCTGCTGCTGCTGCTGCTGCTGCTGCAGTAAAAATAGCAAGTGCTAATGCTAGACCGTGCCACAGTTGCTACGAATATTACTACATCACTTAGCTGAACGAGCAACATCACCACCGCGACCACCACCACTACTACCCTCCGCCACCACCCCAACTAACCCCCATTACTACTACTACTACTACTATTTTTACAGTAACACTTGGTACACATAACATATATGTATATATATACCACACACACATACACAAACGTACACATAAATAAATATATATAACATCACATGTTAGATGTAGCAGAACATTTTGATACACACTCACATATTTGTGCATACATACATGCATGTATATAATATATAAGATTTAATAATATAATATATATATATATATATTTGAGAATAAAAGAATATA
>NC_068991.1:14581863-14584363 GCF_001194135.2 Octopus bimaculoides | reverse complement strand
CTCGTATTTTTAATTCTGGGCCAAAAGATATTTCATTCACTTCCCTAACAAAGCGTTGGTTGTTGATCCCTTGGAAGCTGGAATATGTTGCTCTTGTTTTTGCTACTACGCTTCATTATTTTTGCTTCCCGTATGGTTGCCTAGTTTTACCAGTTCATCGGGGTTCTCAGCTCTAGGGTGCATTTTACTCCCACAAATATAACAATCAGTCTCCCAAATGTAATCAATGGCTAACCTTCCTCCTGGGTACAGTTCATGAATTGCTATGTGAACTTCAGGGATCATCAGGATTTACAAGTCTATTTTGATGTCCGCTGATCACAAGTCATTTTGCTTTAAACCTGCTTCGACCTCTTAACCATAATTCAACAGAAAATTGCAATTAACCACGAGTCAACACCAACTCAAGCGTTTTTAATGCAATTCTTGTTTCTTTGACCTATGAACTAGTGCACAAATGTATATTCTGGGGTATGGCTCACAATTTCCTGCTTGTGTGATGGATGTCTTTTCAGTTTTAACGACATGGCAAATAGCGATATCTCTTGGAAGATTTTTGCTATCTGAGGTAACAAAAACTCTAGAGCTCTTCCATAATTTCGTAGACGAAGAGTTTTAATTTTTCTTTTCATCTTCTTTTAAATCAGTTGTTCTCAACCCTTTATTGGCTATTGATCCTTTTGATTCTATATTACTCAGAGAATTCCTATATAGTCATTCCATGTTTGAAACAGCCTATTACATTTTTATACGTAAATATCAATAGGAATTGTATACAAAAATTGTTCAAATATTTTCCGTACTGTAGAAATATAACCAAATTATTGAACATAAATTTTAACAACAGAATCTTGTATGAATCCCCAAGGGCCATATGGACCCTGGTTGAGAACCACTGTTCAAGATTATCTCATGTGGAAAAGAGATAGGTCCAACGTTTCGCTCTATTCACTTAGTATTGAAGGAAGGTTTGTCTTCATGCAAATGCTATATTAACGGACCGCAGTGTTTGGAATTGGGTAAAGGATTGTTATTAATGTTATTGCTTTTGCAGTTATTCTAATGGTCGCTGTCTTCCAAATTACGTATTTCATATTTGGTTTCAGATTTTGGCACAAGGCCAACAATTTCGTGGAAGTGGGGGAGTCTATTACATCGACCCCAGTGATCAACTGGTACTTATTTTATCCACCCCTAAACGATAAAAGGTAAAGCTGACCTCAACGGAATATGAATTCAAAACATAATGACAGACGAAATGCCCCTAGGCATTACATCTGGCGCGGTAACGACTCTACCAGCTTGCTACCTTACGTATTTCTGCATTTGCAACATTCTGTTGTATTTCTCTTCTCTTATACATTTAGTTATGCGATAAAGTCGTCTCTAGAGATTTTCTACAGCTATTGTAGCCATCACAGATTTTGTTACGACCTTTCGTATCCGAGACGTCACATGCAAACAAACAATGAGATCGAAGATGAAAAGATGGCTAAATGGGCGTATATGCCATATTTCGGGAGTTTTGCTCCTTCATCAGCAGCCATCTAACTCATTAATCATTCACGAACTCCATCTTCAATCTTATTTGTTTACATCTGACATCACGGCTGCGAAACATCATAACAAAATCAGTGCTGGCTACAATTTCTATAGAAAATCGGTAGAGAGACAATATCATGTGATTAAAATGCACTGCTAACACAGTAGTACATGGTATTGACTTATAAAAACGTTTAATATACTGTGTAATGTATTATGGTTGCATAACAATATATCGTGTGCCTGTAAGTCATTAATATGTAGTTATGTGTTTTGGCTTTTAGTTTATTTAACCACAGTATTGCTTTTGCGTATGGCAAAATTTTGAACGGTGTGTGTATATTATATTTCAAAAGTTTATAGAACAATGCTAATTTTTTTCCTTTTGCCTACCCCAGGGTATCGAGGGGAAACCCTGCTTTATACAAATTATATTTAATTTTTAATATAACTCTAAACAAAATTCCATTTGGAAATACTTGAGTTGATCCTGTTTTGAAAAGAGAAAAAATTTAAAATACGTCTTCCCACTATCTGTGATAAATAATAAAATTACAACAACAACAACAGCAACAATGATAACAATGATAATAATAATGATGATGATGGTGATGATGATGATCAAGACGATTTCCTTTATTTGCAGCCAGGGCGAAGTATGAGGCGGGAGACAATAATAATAATAATAATAATAATAATAATAATAATAATAATAATAATAATAATAATAATAATAATAATAATAGTAATAATAATAAAAATACAAAGACCTGGAAATAGAGATAACTCGAATGTGGAATCTAAAAACAGAAACAATTCCTATCATAGTAGGTGCTTTAGGTATAATTAAAAAAATTTCAGACAAATACATAACAAAAACACCAGGACTTACAAATATATATAACATACAGAAAATTGCACTACTGGGTACTGCACACATTCTACGCAAAACACTTTC
>NC_068991.1:14579210-14580761 GCF_001194135.2 Octopus bimaculoides | reverse complement strand
CACCACCTGCCTTCGTCTGTTGTTTTTTTTTTGTGAATTCTCCCTATATATATATATATATATTTATTTAAAATGCAGAGATGCCTATAATAGGACATCTAACCCGCTAGAAATAGCAGCAAAAGACTACATACCACAAAATTAGGGATAATTCTGCTGCTATCCCTAATTTTGTGGTATGTAGTCTTTTTTGCTGCTATTTCTAGCGGGTTAGATGTCCTATTATAGGCATCTCTGCATTTTAAATGAATAATACATAGTCTATTGACTGTTTTTTATTCTCGCTAGACCACTGGTGGTAAATAAAATTTCTAAAATTTTTTTGCTACCCTATAACTTATTAATATATATATATATATATATATATATATAATCTAGATAGATAGACAGACAGACAGACAGACAGACAGACAGATAGATAGATAGATAGATAGATAGATAGATAGATAGATAGATAGATAGATATACATTGTTATATTGCGGGACGGTCATTTTTTATATATTTTAGCAAAGATATTTATACATATTGTAAAAAGTTTTGCTGGCATACTACGGGGATGCATATACGAAAAATAAAATTGCATAATGGTTCGGGGTGAGATGTCTCACCTATCTATGACTTTCAGGTCCTTTAACACACAGCGTTTTTAAGCACTATAAACGCATGGAACCGGTGAACGAACAAAACACATGCACTGTGTGCGGTCGAAAATGATTACAAGCACTAGCGCTGACTTTCATCCGTCACTGAATATCTATCTATCTCTTTCTCTCTCTCTCTCTCTCTATATATATATATATATGTGTTATTTCTTTACTACCCACAAGGGGTTACACACAGAGGGGACAAACAAGGCCAGAAAAACGGATTAAATCGATTATATCGATCCCAGTGCGTAACTGGTACTTATTTAATCGACCCCGAAAGGATGAAAGGCAAAGTCGACCTCGGCGGAATTTGAACTCAGAACGTAGCGGGCAGACGAAATACCGCTAAGCATTTCGGCCGGTGTGCTAACGGTTCTGCCAGCTCACCGCCATAAATATATATATATATGTGTGTGTGTGTGTGTGTGTGTGTGTGTGTGTGTAAATAGATAAATAAATAGTTAGTTAGATAGATAGATAGATAGATAGATAGATAGATAGATAGATAGATTTATGTACATGTATATTTGCACTTGGTTATCTGCTATTCTATCCAGAATCATGTATATTTATTCCCAAGGTATATTGTAGAAGATGGGGATGCACAAACTGACGGCAACTGAGAATCAATTTGCAACACATACATTCAGGGTAACTGAATAATTTATGAATCTTCCGATTGATATGGCAGGAGAAATCCGGTTGTTATTAACACCTTTGGTAGAGTTGACGCAGAAGACAGGTGTGTTAATATCCGAATACGGATTAAAATGCAGATATGAAGTAATCTGTTATGACAAACAATACGTACACTCGCATATATTTATATATATACATATACATACAATCATACATATATATATGTATATATATATATATATATATATATATATATATATATAT
>NC_068991.1:14577160-14578122 GCF_001194135.2 Octopus bimaculoides | reverse complement strand
TATATATATATATATATATATTCATTATTTCAATAAATGTTATAATATTATTATGGTTTTCTCAATGTATGCTTAATATGTTTCACTACCCTTCAGTTTTTGAAGAAAAAAAATGTCTATATGGGCAATTTTCATTCAAAAGCTATTAGCATGGTTCACCTCAAAACTGGAGAATCCGAAATGAAATAGAAAGGACGTTACACAGAATAATGAAAACATAACAATGGTGTTGCCAGCTGGGAAAGGTTCTATCAAAATCGATTCACAGATTAGCGAGAAATACTAAATTTCACTCCTAAGCTATTAGTGTAGTTTTGGGTGTATGTTGTAACATGAAATGCTCTCTTTACCTTCAATCATGTTAGTGTTTCGGGATAGAAATATTTAGAACCTACTTCATATGTGTGTGTGTGTGTGTACACATATACTTGTGTGCTTGTGCAAATGTGTATGTAATTGCGTGAGAGTGGGTTCTAAAGAAGTGGGTAGATACACACAAGACCAAAGATTCTAATAGACTGTTTCAGCTGATCCAAAAATCTTTTATATTCTTTACATTTCCGAACATTTTATCGTTTCTTCAAACAGTACATTCATCATGAGAACCTGGAAAACGTTCACGGATAACCCGAATCTCCGGAGTAACCACCCGCTTGTTAAGCCCAAATACATTCACACAGACATACACACATACACAGATTCACATATTAGGAATCAAATATCTATGTATTATGCAAACATCAGACACGCATATATATCCATGCTTGTGTGTGTGTGTGTACGTGTGTGTATATATATATATATATACAATTAAACCTTGGGAGAGGCATTATGCAAGAGTGCAATGAAATAATTTAACAAAAAACTATATAAATTAATAAAGGACTGAACCAGTGCGTGTTTTTCAACACACGTATCCACATCAAGAATCTTGCACACGAAATACACATACGAAATATATA
>NC_068991.1:14575991-14576800 GCF_001194135.2 Octopus bimaculoides | reverse complement strand
TATATATGGATGTGTGTGTATGTGTGTGTATGCATGTGTGTCTCTGTATCTGTATGTATATACATGCATATGGTAAAGGAAAGACGGAAGATGGAATATAGGTGGATTTTTATTAATCACGACAATTGTTTCCGCACATCCAGCATCAATCCTCACATATTGGACACTTCTATATATATGTGTGTATGTGCCTGCATGTATGTATGTACGTATATAAACAGTGCTTGTAGAATATGGTGGGGCTGAGAAGAAGCAATGAAAGCTGAAAGTGAGGATCAATTTTCATCAAATGTATTCACTGTAACTGAATTCTTTCTGAATCATCCAATGGGCATCAACATCTATGGCGAGTAAAATCCGCTTTTTATTAACTCCCAGGGCATGGGTGCCATTGAAGATAAGCATATTAATGAGTAAACACCCGTCAAACTCCAGAAATGGTGTATCCTGTTCTGCCAATCAATACACACATATAGAGGCACATATACATGAATGCATATATGTATATACATACATATATATGTAACAATATATATGTATGTATATGTGTATGTATATATATATATATATATACATATATATATGTAACAATATATATGTGTGCGTGTGTGTGTATCTATATAGACGAACACAAGCGGACAATCACGTACATACACATGCACGCGCGCACACACAAACACACATACACATGTATGTATATGCACAAATATATGTATGTATATGCTTGTATATGTGTATATGCATAGAATATATATGCACATATATTTATATGTATATATATATATATATATATATATATATATATATAT
>NC_068991.1:14574620-14575981 GCF_001194135.2 Octopus bimaculoides | reverse complement strand
ATATATACATATATGTGTGTGCGTATTTGTGTGTATATGAATTCGTGTGGGTGTATTTACGTGTGAATTCACTCGATTTTGTACAACATTTATCATTTTATTGAATAACAATCGGAAAAATTTTGCCACCTCGTTGTGAAAATAATTTATTCCAGCTTGGAACCTCTGTGTATCACGTGCATAATCCAGCACATCTTGGGTATTATTTTACATTCATTTTTAGATACTTCCGTTATGGAAATATCCTCATTATCACTTCTCTTCTTTAGATAAAAAAAAAATAAATATGCTACCCAGTATTTCCAAGATTGGCAAATGTAGCCAGTCTTTCGTAAAGCACGTATTTAAAATAACGAAAACAACGAAAATTATTGAGGTTTACGTAAGCACAAGGTAGGGAATTTGTAGGCTGGAGTAAATCGATATTATCGAATCCAATAATACTTAACGGATGATTTCTGTTACCGAGATCAGAGGCACCAACGCGGCTGTGTAATAAGCAGTTTGCAATCTCAAACCACATGGCATTGGAGTCAGTGGCACCTAGGCAAGTTTCATCTACCATAACCTCAGGCTGACCGAAGCCTTGTGAGCAGATTTGGTAGGGCTGAAAGAGAAGGAAACCGGTCATGTATAATAGTGTGCACAGCAGAGTTCAAGGCCAATCTGTACCAGCCGCTTCACTTTCTGTGCTTTAGATTTGTTGCTATGGCAACAATCCGGATACTTATTGATCAGACCACGTATACGCACGCATGCACACACCTCCTGATCCACAATGGTGGTGATAGTGATGAAGATGATGATGACGATGATGATGATGACGATGATGCTGCTGCTGCTGCTGCTACTACTACTACTACTACTACTACTACTACTACTACTACTACTACTACTACTACTACTACTACTACTACTACTTCTTCTTCTTACAGCAATGACTGCGCCGACAAAAAGTCAACATTTTTTTTTAGCTGCAATACATTCACCTCTTCCATGCTGGTCTACTGTATTTAGCGATATTTGATATTGCAATTCCCTAATCAGGAAATTATGAAACATAATCCCACGGTTCATCCTGCAATACACTGAAAGATTTTCTTCATTTAAAAGCCGATTCTTTTTTCTCTAATAGGTTTTATACAGTTAGCCTAGCTTATATAAAAATTCCTAATCTCCAAGCAGTTCCTCCGTAATAGAATTTTTATGTGGATCTTCAGATTACGTGGAATATTCTTAATCCCAAAATGGCTTTTCGACAATTAAGAATTTATATGTTTAGCCAGCTTTAATACATTAACGTTTAATCTAAAAAGCATTCCTGAAATATTGTTTATATGATTAACTTTTACACACACACA
>NC_068991.1:14571392-14574431 GCF_001194135.2 Octopus bimaculoides | reverse complement strand
CATATATATATAAATACATATATATATATATATGCATATATATATAAATATATATATATATATATATTCATATATATACATATATATATTCATATATATATGCACCAATATATATGTATACATATATACATCCATATATAAGTGTATATATATATATATATATATATATATATATATATATATATCTTCTGAGTTTTTCAAATTGTAAAGGTAATTTATGGACATCCTGTAAGTTAGGACACAAGGCAAGCGTTTTCAAAGAAAGGGACAAATTGATTAAATTGATTAAATGACCCCTGTACTTGACTGGTATTATATTCTATCAACTCCGGAGGTCTGAAAAGCAAAGTTTACCTCGTTGACCTGCACGCCATTACAAGTATTGATGGTCACAGAATGAACTACTTTGATTTATAGTTCGATTCCACTTGATTGGATCTTGAAATAAAACGACGAGGGCGACGACGACGACGGCGGCGGTAGCTGTGATGACGATAACGACGACGGTGAATAGAATGACAACAACAACATCTACGATGACGACTACGACGGCGAACAAGTACGGTGACGGGAACAACAACAACAACAACAACAGCAACACCAACACCAACAACAACAACAACAACAGCGCAGCGACAACATCAGTGGCATCACCGGCGATGACAGAAACAGCAACAACAGCGACAACAACGACGAAGACGAGGGCCTCAATAACAACGATGACGGCGACGACGATAAAGACTGCGATGACAACATCAGCAACGGCTTCAATGACGACGACAAAGACCACAACAGTAGCGGCGGCGCCAGCGTCGACAACAAACAGGAACAATAACAAACAATTGATCAGAAAATACACAGAACAGTCATTCGTTTTATTTTCCGTTAGTCAATAATAGATCAATGACCACAATCATTAATTCATTGAATTGGTATCAATAGCTGCAGACGATTCTTCTTGCGAAATCACGCAATTCTTCTTAAACAGCTTATACGGGTACACGTCTTGTCTTACATAGTCTTAACGGTGTTTCAATTCCAAGACTTGATCGTCAGTTTTTATAAATACCTACAAATGTGTCGTAAGCTACAAAATGCGCACGTCTCAGACATCGACGTGGTTTCTGGAACCTCACACAGATAAGCTGGAACATATACGAATAATAAGCCTGGACAAATCTTTTAGGAAAGATTAAAGAAATTCCTGTTCACACAGTAGGAATAATCGATTCTCATTTTTATATTTTGAACTACCACTGCTTTCAATCTTTGGACAGTGACTATGCTGAGGCTATTTGGTGAGAATTTTCTTTTAAATTCTAACGCTAAGTTAAAGAAAATCGAAGCTGCAAGCGAACAGAAAATTTCAACAGAATTTCAATTGAGATGGAACAACTTGTAAAACTTTCTTCTACGCTTTCATCAGTGGAATCTTGACTGAAGAAGTTATTCTCGCAGATTAGTTTGAACGGAATATTAACAACAGGGGAGAAAAGGGGAAAAGGAGAGAGAGAGAGAAAGACAAATACAGAGACAGAGAGAGGCAGACAGACGACAAGCGAAAGAATGATTGTAAATTATTAGTGACAAAATTCGTATCACCGTTGCAGGGAAAGTGTTTTGTGTGTAGACTGTTATCACGAATGTCCTGAACGGAATAAGAGATCATATAAACAAAGGAGCAGATCGAAGTTCAAGGAGAATAACAACAAGGCCATATTTGTATTGATCTAGATCTTTGAACAGATTATATTTTAGCACTTAGAAACCCTCGTAGAAGAAAATATATTAAGTAGTTAGATTCTGTTGATCTATAACTACGTTACTGTCTACGAACTTTTTCAATAGATTTTAAAGACAAAACCGAACCGTGTATAATATTCTAAAAACGAATGGTGTTTCTAAGAAGATTATCAACATCATTTTTCTCTACAAAAACAACTCATCAGAGGAAGTATCTATGCGGTTACTTGACCTGCTAGAAATAGCAACCAAATATTTCTCAGACCACGCCGTATTGTCTCGGATACATTTGAGAATGTAGGCCTAGATATATTTCTATTTTCTTTCATCTTTTACATGTTTCAATCAATGGGCTGCAGTCATGCTGGGGCACCCGTCTGGAACAGTTTAGTCAAACAAATCGACCTCAGTACTTTTTAGAAATCTTTTTATGTCTAGCATTAATTTTACCGGGATCTTTAAGGGAACTTAAATAAACCAGCAACGGTTGGCATGTGGTTGGAGAAGGGTAACCACAAACACACACACACAGGTATATAAATATATATGCATGTGTGTGAGAAAAAAAATTATATACATACATACATACACACACACATATATATATATATATGCATATTTATTACGGAACACCTCCAAGACATCAGATTCGGCAACGACACACCGGTCTCGCGCCATTTCCGCTCTACTAGTCATTCTTTACTAAACCTGTCTGTGTTCGGATTGTCCTTGCACAGGGGCCATCCGGAGTCCCGTCTTCGCCGTGAACAGGAATTAATTTTCTCTCTTCGGTCCTTTAAACAGAACCCTTGATTCAATAGCACTGTGTATAAACTCTGTATTTGGAATGACCAATTTCAAAGACTGTTGGATTTTACTTATAGGGTATTGGAATCTTAATAATGGATTTACGAAGGCAACGACCGATCTTTAAAACAATTGGATTTTACTCACAAGCTATTTACAAATACAATATCCCTACATTCACTCTTTATTTCCTATCTTAACTAAACTAACTATTGCTTAATCATCCTCTCACACCGTCTCTAATGAAGGGATATAATAAATATCCTGGAGACAGCTGTAAGACTTTCTATTTATAAATGTTCTATATTATACACAGCCTTGGTCTTTTATCTCATTACGAAAAGTAAATCCTCATATTCACACGCTGATATATGACTTACGTTGGTCCCCTTATTCGCATAATCACCGAACCTGGAGCTTAACTATGGTCTATCCATAGCACTTATTCAGCATTACCTGAAACCTCTGGGTCTAATTGACACCACTATC
>NC_068991.1:14568865-14570899 GCF_001194135.2 Octopus bimaculoides | reverse complement strand
TAGTGTTGTACTTCTTGTTGGTAGTGGTGGTGTTGGTGGTGGTGAAGGTGGTGGCGGTGGTGGTGGTGGTGGTGGTGGCGACGGTGGTAGTGGCGTTGTTGTTGGCGGTGGTGGTAATGGTGGTGGTAGCGGTGGCGGCCGCAGCGGTGGTAGTGGTGGTGGTGGTTATCATCGTTTCCATATCGGTGGTGGCAGTGGGAGCGGTGGCAGCGACGACGGAGACAGCAGCAGCAGCAATGATGGTGGTTTTGATGATGATTCTTGTTTTGGTGGGAGCTGGGTTAGTTGTGGCAACGCGATTGTGACGCTCGTAGTGTTGGTGGTGGTGGTGGTGACGATGGGGGATAGTGCCAGGGGTGGTGGCGGTGGTGGTCTTTGATGGTGATTCTGGTTTCGGTGACGGTTATGGTGGTCTTGGTTTTGCTGTCGATGACCGTTGTCATAGTGATGTTATGGAGTTTGGTAATGACGGCAGTTAGTGGGAGAAATAATTATGTGACGATGATGGTGTGATTACTACTCATGCAAATTTTGCTTCATAGACGGAGGTCATCCCTGATCGAACCAAGATTTAGACACAGGCCTCGTAGACCCGTAGACCAGACAACGTGACTCGACCCCAACACATCAATCTCGTTAGATTTACCATAATTCCGCCTGAGGAACATAAAACACATTCCAATATGCAGGGACGAATCATGTGGATTGCAATGTGACTGTTTTGGCATATTGCACCATCACCGTCGTCCATCAGTGTTATGTTCACCGGAAGATTCTGGAGCGGGCCATAGCGGATACTGGCGAAGTGGACTCACCCGGCTCATAATAGTTACTGTTCCTCGGCAATTATTGTTGACGGTATCCAAAATCAATAATCTCAATTGGAATCAATTGGGATTATTGATTATTGGCTGTTGAAGTTATTTTCGTGTATGCGTTTCTTATGATCTCTCTGTTTGAAAAGGAGAGAGACATTTTTATTACGATGTTGTTATTCTAGTGTTCGGGTGTGAAGGCGCGTGGCTTAGTGGTTAGGGTATTCGGCTTGCGATCGTAAGGTCGCGAGTTCGATTCTCGGTGGTGTGTTGTGTCCTTTAGCAAGACACTTTATTTCACGTTGCTCCAGTGTACTCAGCTAGCAAAAATGAGTTGAACCTGTATTTCAAAGAGACAGCCTTTCACACTCTGTCTCACGCTGAATCTCCCTGAGAATTGCGTTAAGGGTTCGCGTGTCTGTTGACTGTTCAGCCACATGCACGTTAATTTCACGAACAAGATTTTCCGTTGATCGGATCAACTGTAACCCTCGTCGTCGTAAGCGATGGAGTGCCAGTGTTCTGGTGTGTTCTATACGTGGCTGGATTGGGTTTTCCTATAGTAAGAAATACTATATGTGTGTTTCGTCGGGGAGTCAAGTCTGCTGCTGAAGTAAATTGTAACCTGCGCATATCCTAGTGATCTTTCACACATAGGTGCGACATAAAACGCTTCATATTTGATGCGGCGATTGGTGTGGCGCAAGTAAAGTTAGGCAAACAATGATGATATCTTCACGTAGTGAATGTTTTACTGTCTCCTTCAGTTACAATCTTGGCTTGAATCAATGCATACCATGCAATCGCTGTTGAAACGTC
Organism: Octopus bimaculoides; assembly: GCF_001194135.2. Classification (NCBI taxonomy): domain Eukaryota; kingdom Metazoa; phylum Mollusca; class Cephalopoda; order Octopoda; family Octopodidae; genus Octopus; species Octopus bimaculoides. Next base: position 14,569,265 of record NC_068991.1, on the reverse strand, counting down.
TATCAAGACTGATGAATCTGGGAGGGGTGTTTTGCTGCACATTTTAACATTTTTCTTTCATTTTATGAGCAGGTTGTTATCTTATCTTTATCCTTTGTCTTTCACCAAACATTTCGGTTGTTTTCCTTACGTTAGTGCCTGCCATACGAGCGCCAACAATTTGATCTCTTTGAAAGTCCGATAGATCTGTCATTTTAATGCATTTCAATTATCTTTTTCTGATGATATCTGAAAAGGAATAGCAATTTTAGCAAAACATATTAAGCAACGCTAATAATATATCAAAACATATAAAAATAATCAAGCTTTTGACGGTTTTATAGATATTTCAAAATTGTGATGCTATGATGCAAGATGTTTCCATTATTTTGTCCAACCCCTGTCCATATATATATATATA
>NC_068991.1:14566666-14568769 GCF_001194135.2 Octopus bimaculoides | reverse complement strand
GCAGGAGTGGCTGTGTGGTAAATAGCTGGCTTACCAACCACATGGTTCCGGGTTCAATCCCAGGGTGCACCTTGGGTAAGTGTCTTCTACTATAGCCTCGGGCCGACCAAAGCCTTGTGAGTGCATTTGGTAGGCGGAAACTGAAAGCAGTCCGTCATATATAAGTATATATATATGTATGTATGTATGTATGTATGTATGTTTGTGTTCTTGTGTGTCTGTGTTTGTACCCACAGCATCGCTTGATAAACGATGCTAGTGTATTTACGTCCCCGTAAAAGAGACCAGTAGAATGAGGAATAGCCTTACAGAGGATAAGTCCTAGGGTCGATTTGTTCGATTAAAAGCGGTGCTCCAGCATGGCCGTGGTCAAATGACTGAAAGAAACAAAGGAATAAAAAAACTAAAATATATATATTTGTGTCTGTATACATATATATATATGTATGTATGTGTGTATGTGTGTGTATAAATGTATATATATTATGTGTATATATTATGTGTATGCATATTTATATACTTCTGTAGATTGCATGTGTGTGTGTGTGTGCGTTCTATGAATAATTTTTTGCAATTTATGTTTTTGTTTTCTTCTTGTTATTGGTTTAAATGGTCATTAGAAAACAAACAGATACAAAAGAGATAATTAAGGAATGAACAAACAAGCAGTGAATTAAAGATGTAAAAAGAAACAGACTGGGGTGGGGTGAGACAGACAATCAACTAGTCTCTCTCTCTCTCAGGCGGAAGGGTAAAGAGATGCGAGAATTCGAGAAGGAAGAAAATAATGGAAAATAAAATAGAAAGTAGAAGGAAAAAGGAAAAGAAAGGAGAAAGGGAAGGGTGGGGGAAGAATGAAAGAAAGAAAGTAAAGGGGTAAAGAAAAGAATGAAAAAAATGAAAGAAATAGAAAGGAAGACAAGAAGGAATGAAGAAGTGTAGGAAGAAGGAAAAATGGAGGAAGAATGGAGGGAGAAGGAATCAGTGGATGAAAATGAATGAATGAAAGAAAGAAAGAAAGAAAGAAAGAAAGAAAGAGAGAAAGAAAGAAGAGAGTGAAACTGAAGAAATAGAAACAAATACAAGACCGAAGTAAAGAAGCGAATGAGGAAAGAATGAATCATTGAATGACTCAAAGAAAGAATTGAATGAATGAAAATAAAAGGAGAAAAAGAAGAAGAAAAAATTAGAAGCAAATGAAAGAGAAGAAGAAAATAAGGAATAAAGAAAGAAGATACTGAAAAAAATGAGCTAACAGCGTTTTCACTTTTATTTCGAACCTTTCTTTGTTAAAAATTGAATGTACAGGTCGCCAGTTTGGAGGTGCATTGTCAATTGTTTACTTTAACTTGTAGATGTTTCGCCAGTGTGATGTATGTTACGATGCTGGCAACAGTTGTATCGTTTACACATAGTTTTTACACAGGGTTTACTTGTAAGAATATCTGATATCGATTTAGCAAACAAAAACCGAGAAAACTAGCGCTGGTTTGCGTCGACAAATATGATTTAGTGATGTTTGCAAATCATGCCATGGGGAAATGAAGGTACTGGTGTTTCTAGCAAAAACTTTTATCGGAAATAAAATTATTATTATTTTATTTTATTTATTTATCTTTGTTTTTAAAATGTTCGTGTAGTACTAAATGCTCAGCTTCCATACTCATTTAAGATATTCCCCCATGGCATCAGACTTTATACAATTTTTTGAAGTTTACCAAATAATATCGATTTGGTTGTGGCATTGCCATTTTTCTTTGAGTCTCAGTTTAAAATTCTTTATTAAAACAGCCACCAGAAAACAACCCCAACCAGGTCACTCGACCTGCTAGAAATATCCACCAAATTATCTAAGATGTACATTAACCCTACCATTTTTAAAAAGAAAAAAGATAAACAGAACGATGTAGTTCATGTGCAAAAGGACGCAGCATGGCTACTGGTAAAATTCATTACCTAATCAAGAGGTTCCGAGTTCAATTCTACAATTTGGAATCTTGAGCAAGTTTTTTTTACAAAATGCTTTTGGGTTCAATCCTATTTCGCGGCACCTTGGGGATGTGCCTTCTACTATAGTAATGACAGAATATATATATATATATA
>NC_068991.1:14564046-14565914 GCF_001194135.2 Octopus bimaculoides | reverse complement strand
AATAATAATAATAATAATAATAATAATAATAATAATAATAATAATAATAATAATAATAATAATAATAATAATAATAATAATAATAATAATAATAATAATAATAATATATTACTGTTGTTGTTGTTGTTGTCGTTGTTATTATTCATTTTGTTCATCATATACAAGTGCATATGTGTTCATCATTATTTTAATTTATTCAATTTTAGAAAACTTGAAGTGAGTCTTTAACAATTCCGAAGAGTATTGAACTTATTTTGTGCGTGACTTTTGGCCCATTGTATATATACATCATTTATATTTACCGTAAAAAAAAAAAATGTGAGTTGCTTCCTATCTCTTGCCAAAAAAGTATATGTCGAATTAGAAAACAAACATGCATTTACCAAAATACAATAATATCTGTTTCAACACGCAATTTTAGTTCAATTCTCTTGCCAAAAATACATTTATTGATAATAATGGTTTCACAGATTGGCACCAGGCCACATGTTTCTAATGGGGGGAAACGTAAACATACTCAATTGAATCGGTCTTAACACACACGAACGCATGCATGCACTCACGCACACACACACACATGCATTCACACACACACACATACACTCACTCACACACGAACACGCATACACACACAGACATTCTGTTTTCTTATTTCGCAATACTGGAAAAGGAATCTGAGACGGGATTTTGATTCCTGATGGGATTTCAACGCAGATAGACTTAGACCCGCATTCTATCGTTTCTGACCCAATGCGGTCTTCAATATCGATACTTCTAATGATAAATGATGACGATAATGATGATGATGATGATGATGATGATGATGATGATGATGATGATGATGATGACGATGATAATGATGATATAACCCTTTCTACTGTATGCACAAAGCTTGATATTTTGGAGGAGAGGGATAATTGATTATATCGACCCCAGTGTTCAACTGGTACTTATTTCATAGACCCACAAAAGAATGAAATGTAAAGTCGACTTTGTGGAATTTGAACTCAGAACGTAAAAAGACGGATGAAATGCTGTTAGTTCTACTTTCGCATTTGACTAATTAATTTGTCTTGCACGCTAACAATTCTACCGGTTCGCCACCTTAATGATGACGAGGGCAACCTTGACGAAAATTAGATATTACCAGGATAGCTCTGTCCTGCAAAAGAGTCCTTTGATGTGGCTACACTTGATGCAATTACCTCGAACTAAGGCGGCGAGATGGCAGAAACGTTAGCACGCCGGGCGAAATGCTTAGTGGTATTTTGTCTGCCGTTACGTTGAGTTCAAATTCAGCTGAGGTCGACTTTGCCTTTCATCCTTTCGGGGTCGATAAATTAAGTACCAGTTGCGTACTGGGATCGATCTAGTCGACTTAATACGTTTGTCTGTTCTTGTTTGTCCCCTCTGTGTGTAACTCCTTGTGGGCAATAAAGAAATAAGAAAAGTTAGCCCGCCGGGCGAAATGCATGGCGGTATTTTGTCTGCCGTTACGTTGAGTTCAAAATCGGCTGAGGTCGACTTTGCCTTTCATCCTTTCGGGGTCGATAAATTAAGTACCAGTTGCGTACTGGGGTCGATCTAGTCGACTGGCCCCTTCCCTAAAAATTTCAGGCCTTGTGCATAGAGTAGAAAAGAAGATAAATACTTAGAAGGGCGGTGAGCTGGCAGAATCGTTAGCACACCGGGCGAAATGCTTAGTGGTATTTCGTCTGCCGTTACGTTATGAGTTCAAATTCCGCTGAGGTCGACTTTGCCTTTCATCCTTTCGAGATCGATTAAATAAGTACAAGTTACGCACTGGGGTCGATTTAATCGACTTAATCCCTTTGTCTGTCATTGTTTGTTCCCTCTATGTTTAGCCT
>NC_068991.1:14559392-14564036 GCF_001194135.2 Octopus bimaculoides | reverse complement strand
CTTTGTCTGTCATTGTTTGTTCCCTCTATGTTTAGCCCCTTCTGGGCAATAAAGAAACAAGAATCGTTAGCACACCGGGCGAAATACTTAGCGGCATTTCATCCGTCTTTACGTCCCGATTTAAAATTCCGACAGTTATTTACTGGGGTTGATTTAATCGATATACTCCTAACCCGTACTTGCTGGCCCTGTCCCAAAATTTCGTCTGCAGTTACGTTATGAGTTCAAATTCCGCTGAGGTCGACTTTGCCTTTCATCCTTTCGAGATCGATTAAATAAGTACAAGTTACGCACTGGGGTCGATTTAATCGACTTAATCCCTTTGTCTGTCATTGTTTGTTCCCTCTATGTTTAGCCTCCTGTGGGCAATAAAGAAAGAAAGACAAATACTAAGATCCAACTAGATTCGTTGTATTTAGTTTGCAGAACGTTCCTCTTTTGATATGTATTCTCTTCCAACCACGTTCTTGATGTAAATATAATTTAGTTACAATCGTAGTAGCAGTGATAAATATTCAGAGATAGCTGGAACTTGGAATGGTTATGATTGCATTGAGCAGATTCCATAAAACGAATAGAAACAATGCAGACTATAATTACATAACTATTAAACATGCGGTAATGGTATTTTATGGTGTTTCACTTGATTTTATCTTGTTAAAATTTATCACATAACTTCTCAACACCTGCGACTTAATGCAATCTGTTTACAAGACGTTACCCTAAACACTCTCCGTCATACGATGCACTTGTATAAACCGAACACATTTTTTATTCGCCACGAGGGCAGCATGAATGCACAAGTCTTAAACATTGTACCGTAATAATAATGTTTCACATTTTGGCAAAAAGATCAGCAATTTGGAGAAGGTTAGTCAATGAAATCAATCTCAGTACTTGACTGGTACTTCCTTTTATCGATCCCCTGAAAGGATATGAGGAAAGGTCAACACCGTCAGGAACTGAACTCAGAACGTAAAAAGTTTGAAGAAATGTCGCTATGAGTTTTGTTCGTTACGCTAATGGTTTTGCCAGGTCATCTCTTTTAAGAAATTAATAATAATAATCCTTTCTACTATAGGCACCAGTGTTAACTTTTAAGGGAGGGAGCTTGTTGATTACATCAACGCCAGTTCTCAACTGATACTTATTTTATTGACTCTGAAAGGATGAAAGACGAAGTCAGCCTCGGTGGAATTTAAACTCAAATCATAAAAACCGGAAATTTAAGACGGCCAGCTGGCAGAAACGTTAGCAAGCCGGGCAAAATGCTTGGCGGTATTTCGTCTGTCTTTACGTCCTGAGTTCAAATTCTGCCGAGGTCGACTTTGCTTTTCACCCTTTCGGGAGTCGATAAATTAAATACCAGTTGTGTTTTAGTGTTGATCTAAACGACTGGGCCCCCACCTCCAAAATTTCGGGCCTTGTGCCTAGAGTAGAAAAGATTAAAAGCTGAAGTTTGATCGGCAGATTCGTTAAAGTGTCGAAGAAAATTCTTTACGTTATTTGTTCCGCCTCTACGTTCTCTGTTCAAATCCCACTGAAATCTACTCTTCTTTTCGGAAAAATAAAAAGTAGCAGTCAAATATTAATTTCGATGGAATCGACTAAGATCTCGCCTCTCAAAATTGTTGCCTTTGTGTGTGTATATATATATATATATATATATATAGGTCTATATTATATGCTGGCCACTGATAAAGTCTTTAACGATTGTATTTTTATAATATATATATATATATATGTATATATATATGTATATATCACATCATGTATATGTATGTACATGCATCGATTTCAAATTTTGGCACCAGTCCATTAATTTCGGGGAAGTGAGTAAATCGATTACAACGACCCCCAGTGCTCAGCTTGTAATTATTTTATCGATTCCAAATGGATGAAAGGCAATGTCGACCTCGGCGGAATTTGAACTCAGAGTGTAAATGACGAAATTCAGCTAAGCATTTTGCCCGACGTGGTAATGATTCTGCCAGCTCGCTGACATAAATATCTTCATATGTCAATTAATATATATATGGCAGCCAATACAATTTTTGTTTTTTACTAATGGTTTTAGGTATAAAAATAGAAAGTGACGATTATTATGGTACTCATCGTTCCATGTCAAAAGGCATTCGTTCCGGATTGGTCTTTCAGGTCGTGCTCTGAAATATTTTTGAAACAATTAGTTGCTTCCCCTCTCAGTAAAAGTTCGTAGCTGTGAGATGTTTGAGCTGAGTTATTTCATCTTGAACATCTTAAATGCTAACAGATCTATCAATAATCTATCAATAATGGGAGGATGAAACATATTCACAGATAGAAAAAGAGGTAAAAGAATGGGAGGAAGAGATTGGAAGAAAAAGCGTAGAGAAATGAGAAAATGGGGTAAATGGGAAGAAAAAGAATAAGGTTAGAGCAACGAAGAAAAGAAGTGAAGAAAATCGATTGTGATGATATTCATATATGTATGTGTTTATATGCTATTAGATGAATTTGATGTGACCCATTTCCATAACAAGCTCTTATTAACGTGTCTGCACTGTACACGTATATCTTATCTGATGTTTAGATATTGTCTGATGTTTAAACAATGCTACTTGTTATGCAAATAGTTTTGAGCATTTTTATCCTCCTCAGTTCAAAGATCACATCTTTTGTTTCCATTCTTATAGGTTCAGATCTTAAGATAATTTCTCATTTAATGCTGTATTTGGAAGCGTTTTCTTTTGATTTCTTCTGCACTCACCCTTCCCGTTTCTTCCACTGCTAATATGTTTGCTCTTATCTATCGCTGGTGTGTGTGTTCTCTCCTCAGAGTATAAAAAATATTTTCTCTTCGATTTTTTTCTTCACCACATTTCAACATCATCGCCGTCATTAACGTGTGTGATGTTAAAGAGGAAATGACCCAACTCGACCACTTGTGTATGAATGCACCAATGCTAATCATTTCTAATTACTTTTTCATTGTAATTGTTAACATAGTTGGGAAATCAGTCTCAATCTATTATTAGTATCCTAATTATCTATAATACCGGTCTCATTCTGTATGTGTATTGAGAGTTTTTGTGTGTGAGAGAGAAAGAGCGACAGAGAATGAGAGAGAGAGAGAGATAGGGTGTGTATGTGTGTGTGCTTTATAGGGTCGGGTAGCTTTGAAATCCTTTCGTAACCACGAGGTATTCATTTCAAATGCACTTGTATGGCATCTAGAGCAAGTATCTCATGTAGGTCCAATATCTTAAGAGTGTAATTTGATAGGTGGAAAGTGAGTATGCTTGCTCTATAAGTGTGTTTGCAGTAACTTCGAAGTTTCGACTTTTTACACTTCATCAAACTGTCTGAAGAAGGCAAGCAAGCTGAAATTCCGAAAAAACCTTTTTCTAGTAAGAATTTAAGAAACATGTATGCTACTAGAACTCCTAAGTTCAGTTTAATATTACCTAATTATATACAACTTCACACAAATGAAAACATCAATACATATGCATATGTGTGTGGGGAGGGTGTATAGGGTGTTCAAAAAGTCTCTCCGCAATAAATATTTAATGGTTTTCGGGCGACTCTCGTACACTGATCGTTTAAAAAACAGAAAGACATACATACAAAAATACCCTGTTGTTGATATTGGAATTTCAACGAAGGAGCCCTGGATCCAGGTTAGAAACCTTGAAATAAAACTGAAGACTGAAATACATACATGCATACATACATACATACATACATACATACATACATACATGCAAACATGCATACATACATACACATACATATATGCATACATACATACATACATACATACGTACATGGACAGTATACATACATAAGAGATGAAGGAGGAAAAGGCTTAAGATTAGTGCAGACAGTATTCGAATGTCGTATAGTTTCTCTCAGGCAGTACTTACTAAACAATAGCAAGAAGAATAAATAAATAAATAAAGAAAGAAAGAAAGAAAGAAAGAAATAAAGAAAGAATAAGTAAAAATACATAAACTTAATTCTGAAAAGCGAAAGGAACAACATCTTGCGTGTCGGCTGTTAGTTCCTCAGAAAGCATTCTCTTCTTGCTGACCTCCCGTATTACCCTGAAGTAGCCGGACTACGATGTCTCAAAGAAGATTTGCATGTGATGTACTCAGCATATCAATAAAGTACTACGCATGGGTATTATCTCAAAGACTTGAACAAGTCAATAATATGCACATGAAGCGCAGTTCCTATTGGAATCGTGATCGTTACATCACAACAAACTTTGAAGGCCGTGCGTTTGAAATCCAAGTGCAGGGGAGTGCTACGGGTTATCTAATAAACAAAAAGAACAGTGAAACTTTCAACCCCCAAAATGCAACCAAAGTATTATGTCATATTTCTCGGGAAGACATCACCCATATGATTGGCTGTTGCTAGAAAATATCTTCAAGGAGCTACCTTCATATGTTAAAACTATATACAATGCCATGTGGTGAAGAAAAAAAGGACTCTTTTGAAATATATTCCGGGTTCAGTCCCACTGCGTGGCATCTTGGGCAAGTGTCTTCTCCTGTAGACTCGGGCCAACCAAAGACTTGTGAGTGGATTTGGTAGACGGAAACTGAAAGAAGGCCATCGTATATATGTATATATATATATATATATATATAT
>NC_068991.1:14558140-14559197 GCF_001194135.2 Octopus bimaculoides | reverse complement strand
ATATATGTATGTGTTTTTGTGTGTCTGTGTTTGTCCCCCTATCATCGCTTGACAACCGATGCTGGTGTGTTTACGTCTCCGTATCTTAGCGGTTCGGCAAAAAGAGACCGATAGAATAAGGACTAGGTTTATAAAGAATAAGTTCCGGGGTCGATATGTTCGACTAAAGGCGGTGCTCCAGCATGACCGCAGTCAAATGACTGAAACAAGTAAAAGAGTAAAAGAGTAAAGAGTATCCCCTCTGCTATTTAATACCTACACAAACATTAATCCAGGAAACATATTAGTGAAGCATATCAAACGAAACTCCTGTTAAGTGTAAACATAACAGATCAGATTTAGTCGTTTGGGACAGAAACGAGAAAATACGTACCATTATGGAGATCAACTACACTGTTGATGTGAACATCACTGAAAATCAAGGAGAAAAAGGATAATGTGGACAACAGATTCGAAACCTCCTACTTTTATATCCAGATTATTAATTCTCATTTAAACTAATGATAATTAGTTCACTTGGTTTTCTGAGTAAATGCCTAAGTGGTAATCTTGATAAGCTGAGATTTTCAGAGAAAGAAATTTACCTACTACAGCTAATATTACAAATATTATCTGTATGTTAAACAGTAAAAATAAGCAAGACTTTTTTCTCCAGTTCAAAATGTGTATTTGGTTTTGTTATCTACATTCCAATTCGTATCTTTGTTAGAAACCAACTCTTTCCTCCGAGGAAGATTTCATATAATTAAAAACAGAGAACACGCATACATACATACGTACATACACACATACATATACACACACGTACACATGCATACATACATATGTAAGCATGCATACATACACATACATATATACATATACACACGTACACATACATATATACATACACACACACGTACACATACATACATACATACACACATGCATACATACATACACTCGTACACACACATAAATACATACACGCATATACGTACACATACATACCTACAAACATACATATATACATACATATACACGTACAGATACATAGAGACACGCAAACACGCACGTA
>NC_068991.1:14549185-14552677 GCF_001194135.2 Octopus bimaculoides | reverse complement strand
TAGACTGACAGAAAGACAGATAGACAGACAGACAGATAGATAGATAGATAGATAGATAGATAGATAGATAGATAGATAGATAGACAGAGAGACAGACAGATAGATAGATAAATAGATAGATAGATAGATAGATAGATAGATAGATAGATAGATAGATAGATAAATAGATAGATAGATAGATACATACATATTTACATACGTACATACATACAGACATATATACATACATACATGGATGCATTTATACATTACACATACACAACAGCTCACAGCTTCAGGTTAAAACCCAACGATTCACAGCTACAGCTGAAAAACGAAAACATAAATCTATGACAAAAACTGCAAATATTCAATAAATAATTTGTCAGAGATCTCAAGGCAGCAGCTCGTAGCGACAGCCCGAAAACTAAAATATATAAATCTACGGTGGATAATCGGCAAATGTTCAATAAATTATTTGCCAGAAACCCCGAATGAGTTTATCGTAACTTCAATGCAAAAGCTCAATCTATTACAAAAAACACCCCCACAAAATATCAGGTGGGACGCTACTAGAGATACAAGTGATAAATTTGGTAATTTAGGCGTAGGAGTGACTGTGTGGTAAGTACCTTGCTTACCAACCACATGGTTCTGGGTTGAGTCCCACTGCGTGGCACGTTGGGTAAGTGTCTTCTACTATAGCCTCGGGCCGACCAAAGCTTTGTGAGTGGATTTGATAGACGGAAACTGAAAGAAGCCCGTTGTATATATGTATATATATGTATATATGTATGTGCATGTATATGTTTGTGTATCTGTGTTTGTCCCCCCAACATCGCTTGACAACCAATGATGGTATGTTTACGTCCCCGTAACGTAGCGGTTCGGCAAAAGAGACCAATAGAATAAGTACTAGGCTTACAAAGAATAAGTCCTTGGGTCGATTTGCTCGACTAAAGGTGGTGCTCCAGCATGGCCACAGTCTATTGACTGAAACAAATAATAGAGTAAAAGAGTAAAAGAGTAATTAAGTTGCATGGCTAAAAGAATCGGAGCAGGACAACTACTATCATGCCCAGCAAAAGCAATATGAAATGGTGAAATACTCGAAATAACTCTACAGAAATTGCCAAACAGGAAATATCCAGGTCCACACCCTATAACAGGTTACTGGCTGAAGAATTTCACGTTTTCTGGGCGGTATCTGATACGGTTGAAAGGGGAAAGTATCAAGAGCACACAAGAACTGCCCTAATGGTCATTAACCGCAACTACTCTATTCATCCCGCAAAATAGTCAAACGACCCTTGCTGAAAATTACCACCCAATGGCCTACCAGAACATCATGTGCAAACTATATACTGAGTAAATCAATCTGTTCTCGCAGGATCATTGTACCACCAACAAAATTATAACACCTGAGCAAGCTGGAAGAGAGAAGATATGGGCTGCATACAGCAGCTATTAATTAACAAAATGATCTGGGAAGAAACAGTAAAAGATTGCTGGAACTTAATCATAGTATGGCTGGACTACCAGACAGCTTTTGATAGTATACTCCGTTGATGGATTATCAAGGCTTTATAGTTAATAAAAGTCCCACAGCCACTCGTGAGTGCTATTGAATGCTTATCAAAGACTTCGGACACCCATTTACTCTTTAGGGGTGATAAGGAGGATTAAATTAAATCTGAAAGCGTTCACTACCAAAAACACATCTTTCAGGGTGATAATCTGCCAGTGTTGCTCTTTGTCCTCTCATTACACCCACTATGTTACCTACTCACAAAACAGTGGCCATAGAAATGAATCCAGAAGTATCTACCATTTTTTTCTTTATCGGCAACTTGAAACTGTACAGGCCAAATCACAACCACATACAAACATGAGTACCGTGAAATTTCAACGAAAGAACCTTGGATCAAGGTTACAAACCAGTTCTTTCTCCATTGGCAACAAATCTAGCAATAAAACTAAATAATAACATACATTCATACATTTACACAAACATGCATGCACAAATACAGACATAGCATCGTACATACATACGTAGTTACGTACATACGAACATACATACATACATACATACAAAATGCCTTGTTGATGTTGAAATTCCAGTGATGAGCCTTGGATCTAGGTTAGAAACTGGCTCTTTCTCTATTGGCAAGAAATCTTAAGAAAAAAAACCCTGAAAAATGACGTACATACACTCAAACATATATAGGTTGACATATATACATACATACGTACCTACGTACATATATACATTCATACATACATACATACATCCATACATAGATACATTCAAACATATATAGGTTCCCATATATACATACGTACATACATACATACATACATACATACATACATACATAAGTGCATGCATAAGTACATGCAACATTTTGAATTTTTTGCCTTTACATAAAATCTTTGACAATAAAGCTGAGAAAATGGAAAATCCAATGATATTGATTCTTTGAAAATTGTTGCATCCTAGCGATTCAGTAAATGGTGCACGTTTACCTTCGTAGGAATGCATAAATAAAGAAACAAACAAATATATGATATAAAAATATTTTACTTCTCAAATTTTTGTTTGCAATTTCTTTGGAAAATCTTTTTTTCTCACTAATGTAACAATCTACATATTTACTGCAAATGAATTATTTATCTAAGTACTAAGTTTTTGAAATAATCTCTTTCAGTTGTTGGGTGTATACATACGTATACATTAATACTAGTTTTCCTCAGAACATAGAAAGTACGAGAAATAAATGCTGGTGAGATCGATAGATAGATAGATAGATAGATAGATAGATAGATAGATAGATAGATAAATAGATAGATAGTGCCGCCCAACACCACAATATGCGAGAGTAACTGTAGACAAAGGTATTTGGTGAGCCAGTCCAGAATCCTACACAGGAAGACATGATCGCAGGTAACAGTTTACTGTTCTGTCATTAGGCCGACTGTGACCACCGCCATCACCGTCCCAAGAACACTACAACAACAACAACAGCAACAGCAAACATCGTCGCTGTTGTTTCAACCTCAGACACCTGAGTTTACCTTACACACACGCACGCGCGCGCACGCACACAGCGTTTGATTCGGTTCCACGCGACTTAAAATTTCGCAGACCTCTTACAGAATCGCGCCTCTCTCAGGCTTTAGATTACCGAATGCAGAGATACAAGACGTCCAAGATGGCTACAGAAAGAGAAGCTGTTAGGTCACATGGCATTTTCAGAGAATATCAGTTGCCCAGCGACAGCAGTTCGTACACAGTTGGCCAAAAGTCACCTGAGATTATATCAAAACCATTTAATTCAATGATTTATGTTTAACAACTGAATGAATTTAATAAAAACATCTAAATATGAAAAATATCATGAAATTGTTCAAACCGAAGTGTTTCTTGAGCGACACATTTTCCCGTTCCTGTCAATATAGAAGTACAGATAGTATTTATGGAATTTTGATTTACTGTCGAGTAACTTTTAGCCA
>NC_068991.1:14547058-14547780 GCF_001194135.2 Octopus bimaculoides | reverse complement strand
ATATATATATATATATATATATATATATATATAAATATATATATATATATATGTTTATATTCATGTTTATATTCGTACACACACATTTATGTACACATACACTTATACATACGTGTAATATACATATAAATACTTATACAACATACATAATAATATACATGCATACAAGCATATTTGCATAAACATTTAGAAGTTAAAGCGCACACGTGTTTCAGTTAATCTTTTTCCTTGCCATCGCCAATTCAGCCTGCTTACATATCCCACTTCTGTACCACTCAACACGAAATTCTACTTTACGTTAGATTTAAATTCTACATTTAAGTTTTGCTGTTGTTTTTCAGTGTTATGTCTGATTTTAATTCTCGCAATTTTCTTGTTGCTCCGTCAGTTTTCTTTTTTATGCTTGTTCTTACATTATAGAAAGTTTTGTCTTCTTTCTTCCTTCTTTGGTTGTTTTCTTTCTTGCTTTCTTTAACCTTTTTTCCGTCTTCTTCGACTTCTGCAGCTTCGCCTTTTTCCTCTCCCGCTTTATAGTCTTCTTCTTCTTCTTTTTCTTCTTCTTCTTCTTCTTCTTCTTCTTCTTCTTCTTCTTCTTCTTCTTCTTCTTCTTCTTCTTCTTCTTCCTCCTCCTCCCTCCTCCTCCTCCTCCTCCTTGCCTTCTAACAGTTATTATTATCATTATTGTTATTAGAAATCATTATCATTACTATTCGTTTTTGTAT
>NC_068991.1:14545336-14547048 GCF_001194135.2 Octopus bimaculoides | reverse complement strand
TCCCTCCTCCTCCTCCTCCTCCTTGCCTTCTAACAGTTATTATTATCATTATTGTTATTAGAAATCATTATCATTACTATTCGTTTTTGTATCTTTATAATAATAATAATAATAATAATAATAATAATAATAATAATAATTATTATTATTATTATTACTAGAGATTCTTCTTCTTCGTTTTTGTATCATTATTATTGTATCATTATTATTATTATCATCATCATTATTATTATTGTTGTTATTATTATTATTATTATTATTATTATTATGATTATTATTATTATTATTATTATTATTAGTAGTAGTAGTAGTAGTATCATGCTCCCCTTGTAATATTGAATGAGCCTATTTAAAAGAAATCATTGTTATTATATCAGTTGTATTCATTGTTCCGATCGTCTTTTTTTCTTCTTTTTTTCAACATCGTCAGCATCACCGTCATCACCATCACCACCATCGTCATCATCACTATACTCCTCCTCCTCCTCCTCCTCAACCTCATCATCATCATCATCATCATCATCATCATCATCATCATCATCATCATCACTATCATCGTCCTCATTAGAAATATCATCGTTGTCACCAAAGTTTCCTTCGTCGTCGTCACTCAACAGATTGAAGTCGTAAAAAGATGGAGGAAACATTCCAGAGGAAATGATCGGAGATATGAATCGGATTGATGCAATTGAACAAGAACAATTAATTGAACGAGGGAGACGTGACGGGAATAAATCAAAATAATATATGTGCACGTACGCGCGTTTCTGTATACTTATATATATATATATGTGTGTGTGTGTGTGTGTGTGTGTGTGTGTATACATACATATGTGTGTGTATTTGTGTCTTTGTGTGTGTGTGTGTCTGTGTTTAAATATGTGTCTGTCTGTATGTCTATCTGTATGTATGCATATATGTATCTCTATGTATATATGCATGCATGCATATATACAAAGGGAGAGAGAGAGAGAGAAAGAGGACCCGAGAGACAGGCAGAGGTAGAGATAAAGAGACATTGAAATAACGAGGAGGAGACAACTCTTGAGTAACGGTAAAACGTAGTCGTAACAAAACTCACTAACCAGGATTATTTCTAGGTGTTCACAGACCCTTTCACAGAAGGATGAAGTGAACTAATTAGGTTGGTCAAGACCTGTTTAGCTACTTCGTTAGATAATTATCTGGATATCTAGCGAGATGGACAGTTACTTAACTGAATAGCTAATTAATCGGATTGCTAACCAACTGGATAACTATACGCTTGAAAAAATAGTTGGTTACTCGACTAACTGGATAACGAGTAAAACGTATACTTAAATAACTGGATAGCTAGTTCGCTGGGTTGCTGGACAGCTTAGTTTGATAGTCACCTTACTAGATAACTAACAAGTGAAACAGTCAGCTACTTAAATAGTTGTTGGCACTCCGTCGCTTACGTCGTCGAGGGTTCCAGTTGATCCGATCAACGGAACAGCCTGCTCGTGAAATTAACGTGAAAGTGGTTGAGCACTCCACAGACACGTGTACCCTTAACGTAGTTCTCGTGGATATTCAGCGTGACACTGTGACAAGGCTGACCCTTTGAATTACAGGCACAACAGAAACAGGAAGTAAGAGTGAGAGAAAGTTGTGGTGGAAGAGTAGAGCAGGGTTCGCCATCATCCCCTGCCGGAGCCTCGTGGAGCTTTAGGTGTTTTCGCTCAATAAAC
>NC_068991.1:14544472-14545228 GCF_001194135.2 Octopus bimaculoides | reverse complement strand
GCCCGGTCTTTCAAAGCTGTGCCCCAGCAAGGCCACAGTTCTAATGACTAAACCAAGTAAAGATTAAAAAAATAAAAGCTCCTTCCTGTAGGAGCAGCAGCAGAATGGAAATAACAAGAAGCCATCTTTACTTCATTGTGTTCTGAAAGATATTCATTAACTTTAATGAAATAGTAACGAGAAACAAAAAAAAAACTGGAAATCACATGACAAAAAAAAAAAAAAAATTGGAAATCACATGAAAAAAAAAAAAATTGAATGACATCATTTAAGTAATGCGTTAACTTAATGAAATTGCTTTGCAATTTTTGCTTAATGTAAGTAATGTATTATAAATCGTTACCACAAATGATTGATTAGCTACCATGTGCCAACACGCTAATTGTGCAGATATCAAATCGCCCCAGTAAAGAAAAAAGAAAAAAAGCACTAATGTGAACGGAAACTAAATCATTCAGTCCACGTTGAAAGGAGGAAATGCGTACTTTTACTCTGATGAGCACAAATGTAAAAAAAATAAAGAAACAATTCCGAGAATGGAGCATCCAGAACTTTGTAACGCCAAAATTAATATAATAGTACATGAGGAAAATAATGTTAATCTAAATATTAGGTTAATAATGTTAATCTAAATATTAGGTCGAATTCTCACTTCCTGTTTCTGTTGTGTCTGTAATTCAAAGGGTCAGCCTTGTCACGCTGAATATCCCCGAGAACTACGTTAAGGGTGCACGTGTCTGTGGAGTGCTCAGCCAC
>NC_068991.1:14543432-14544462 GCF_001194135.2 Octopus bimaculoides | reverse complement strand
TCCGTTGATCGGATCAACTGGAACCCTCGACGTCGTAAGCGACGAAGTGCCAACCAACAACATTGGACAACACTGGCCAAGATAGATTGCTTGAAATAAAGTCGGAATAATCATGGTAGGAACGCATTTGTCTCTTGATATGCTTAGTCAGGGCAGATGTGGAGGTAAGCAGCAGTAAGGATAAAGGTCACATTGAAATAATGTAGTCCGTATTGTGCAAGTATTATTTCATTGCAACAGGTGGCAAGCTGGCAAAACTGTTAGCACGCCGGACAAAATGCTTAGCAGCATTTCGTCCGTTCACATGTTCTGAGTTCAAAGGTCGACTTTGCCTTTGATCCTTTCGCTGTCGATAAATCAAGTACCAGTGAAACACTGGGGGTCGATGCTCCTCCAAAATTTCAGGATTTGTGCCATCAGTAGAAAGGATTATTTCATTGAAATCTGTCTGCTGCTGTTTCTAGCACGCCGAACGACTAAGTAAACGCTATCACATTGAATATGGCTCCGGTTTCTGAGGACTGAGGGTTAATACGTTACTTCACTAAAAGTACGAAAGTGGCGTTAGATTAGTACTGTTCAAAGCACGAGCACATCCAGAACGACAACTGTCACGACGACGACGATGATGATGACGATAATGGCAGCGGCAGCGGCGGTGGCGGCGGCGGAGGCGGCGGAGGCGACGAAGACGACGAGGATTTAAGCCACCTGTAATCGTATGTCAAAAGTATCAAGCGGATGGATGAAGATTATGGAAATACTTTCAAACATTTGCTGATGATGAAAGAGAAATCCTTGTTCGTCAATCTACCACTCTGGCTCTAACCAATCTCCTCTCTTTTTTCTTTTACCTCTTTATTTTATTTGTCTTGGTCTATCTATCTATCTATCTATCTATCTATCTATCTATCTATCTATCTATCTATCTATCTATTTATCTATCTATCTATCTATCTATTTATCTATCTATCTATCTATCTATCTATCTATCTATCTATCTATCTATCTATCTATCTATCTATCTATA
>NC_068991.1:14539349-14541592 GCF_001194135.2 Octopus bimaculoides | reverse complement strand
AAAAGCTCTACTTTGTAATTTGTCCATTTTCTGTATTTAGCCCTGTGTGGCTATAATAAAAAGATATCTATCTATCTATCTATCAATCTGTCTATTTATCTACCTATCTATATCTAGCTGACCGTCTGTCTGTCTATTTAGCTGTCTCTAAAATCTCTGGCTATTTATCGTTTGATGTATTCTATCAGTCTATTCGTCTTTCTATCAATCAATCAATCAATCTATCTATCTATCTATCTATCTATCTATCTATCTATCTATCTATCTATCTCCTTATCTCTGTCCTTATCTGCCAATACAAAAGATTATGGGGACGCTTTAAATGATGACTAGCAAGCAAGCCAACAAGCCAACAAGCCAACAAGCTAATAATCCAGCCAATCAGCCAGTCCGCCAGACAGATAGTAACGGTAATGTGATTAAGATGAATCATAGAATATCTCTGTGAGCCACAAACGCTTCTTAATATCTGATACTTCAACTCTGAATTTAGTGGCTTTAATTGATAATTAAAACACAGCATTGCTCATATTGTAAAGGATCGGTCGACAGTCTTTTATATAAGGAAGATAACAACAACAACAACAACAACAATAATAATAATAATAATAATAATAATAATAATAATAATAATACATGTGGACGAAACAAGTCTACTCATAATTATTTGAATTCCAGCAGACTGCAACACCTTTCTAAAAATATCCGAAAAAGCTGTTTGGTTTACTGCAAGGGCCTTCTCATCAGTTATTGACCGAAAGCCACCTCAATCTCGACCTGTTATCGATGATATTGTTTAATTTGGTGACGTCACCAGCAAAAGGCCGCTGGGCTTATAATTGGAGGAACATGAACGATGAAATCTTATATATAAATGGCAATTTCTATCTGTTACCATCTTTCTGTCTAAACCAGCGAACCAATCTTCACAAAAGTTTGCATACATGTTAAACTAACATCCAGTTCAATTATAGGCTAATTGGATTTCTATAAAAATTGCTAATAGGCCTCCTGCTGGGGCTGAGTTATTATATGATAAAATAAGGATGCAAAAGTGTTAGTTTGAGGGAAATGTGGTGGCATAATGAGTGTGGCTGGTTTCAGTGAAGCGGGGAGACAGGAAGATACAGAGAGACAGAGAATATGAGAGACAGAGAGAGACAGGGACAGAATGGGGTAGAGAGAATGTGTTTAATGAATTTTTACCTATCAGTTAACGCATACGCATTAGTGAATTAACTATCGTATGCTCAGTCAAAGCTTTTATAAAATTTCCAACAACAGATGTAGAACCAACAAGTGAAAAGTAAAGTGTTTTTATATTTGTTTCCAAATGCCTAGAGTAGCAAAGAATATTTTTAAAATCCTATTTTATTTTTATAATTAGTTATTATAAAGGTATAAATTTTTTAAAAACCGTTTTGTTTATAATAGATTTGTAACCAACTTATTGCTCATAAATTTTAATAATTAAATCTTATGTGAATCCCAGCTAACAACCATTGGACTAAATTCTAGGATAGAGGATAGTACTAAGAGAGTGGGTTTTATTCTAAACAAAAGGACTTTGTACTAAACGAGACAACCTCGCACTAAGCGATAGTGCAGGAGATAAGACCATGTACTAAACTAGAGTTCGACGTACTAAACTAAAGGGCCTCTCATTTAGTACTTAGCTCTATTATCTGCGTCCGCATTTAGTGGAAAGTCCTCTGGTTTCGCGTAAGGTTCTCTTATCTAATGCAAGGTCCCCTCGTTTAGTATTAGACCGGAGGACCTATCACTAAACGAGAGAGAGCCCTGTACTAAACGAGGGGACTTTGCATTAAATAAGAGAACCTTACACCAAACCAGGGGACCGTCCTCTAAATGCAGATAATAAAGCTAAGTACTAAATGAGAGGCCCTTGGACTAAACGAAAAGTCCTTGCTCTGAAGGAGAGAACCTTATACTAAACAAGAAGACCTTCCAATAAACGCAAAACGGAAGATAAAAATCATGTACTGAACGAGAGGCGCTTGGACTAAACGAGATTTTACACTAAACGAGAGCAACTTGTATTAAAGGAGAATCCATTGGACTAAATGAGAGGCCCTTGCAGTAAACCAAAGAACTTGTACTAAATAGTTGGACTGAAAATATAATCTACGCTGTGGGTTCAAATTCAGCCAATTTGACCTTCTGTCTGTTTTAGAAACCATTATTATTCTTGCAAGAATTCTCTTCCTATTCATATCACAGCA
>NC_068991.1:14523348-14539308 GCF_001194135.2 Octopus bimaculoides | reverse complement strand
AAAACCTATCGGAAAGAGTTTAAGCTGTCAATAGAAAACAACGTCGATCTAACCAATCAAAATTGATCCACACAGAATTGAGAGGAGATAAAAAAAAAAGCCTAATTACCGAAACAATTTCAGTATCGAACCATACCTTACTGTTATCATCTAATCACATCATCAATCTTCTTTTTCTTTTTCTTTTTTCTTTTTCTATCTGTCATATCGATCTTTTGTTGTTTTTAAGAAGGAAGTTTGTTTTCTTGTATTCTCTCACTCTTATTTCCTCCTTCCTTCCTTCCTTCCTTGTTTCTTTCCTTCTTTACTGTTATTTCTCACATTTTCATTTATTCGTCTTTCTGTTGTTATTTTTTCTGTTTTGATTTTTTTCTCTTATCGCCCCCCCCCCCCGCTCCGTTTTCTTTCTTGACCTATTTTCGTTTAATTTTCTCTTATTTTTTAAAACCCTTTCTTAACATTATTTTCTTTCTTCCTTTCTTGCTCTCTTCCTTTCTGAATCTTTTCTGTTCTTGTCACAATTTTTGTTTCTTTCTAAATTTCGTCCCAATTATTTCCAAATTTGGTGTACTGATTTAGTTTTGTATGCTAATTATGAAAATGAAATTCATTTTTGCGATAAATTAATAAATAAAAAGCTAATAATTTTTAAAATTTGCAAATTTCGTGTAATTTTAGCCAGCCGAAAGACACAGACACATTGGAGCCTGTTTCTATAGTAACATGCGAAGTTGTACTTTGCTTAAATCACCACTTGTATCTTTTTTACTAGTATATTTTCTTTGAACTGTGCATATTTTCGGAACCTTTGACGATCTTTGTACCTCATTTTCGTCATTTTTACCTTTTTATTACTTTTTTTTTTTAGAAACATATTTTTGGTTGCTGTCCTCATTTTCAAAAGTTTGAACTATGTGTTTTCTTGGACCTTTGCAACCTAAATACAACTATGACCTCTGCCAACTTGTTTAAACTTTCGAGTATGAAGGAGAAAGTGAAAACTAAGGAAAATAGGGTTCCTTACTTTCAAGAGAAGGGTGTTAACCTTAAATGAAAATTGTGTAAAAAGAGGCACATCACCACGTTTGTGTTCATTTAGCCTATGCAATTTCTTTGACGACGAGTCAAACCCTAAACCTATACCCTAAACCTATACCCTAAACCTAATCCCTAGCTGTAACCCTAGACTCTAAAGCCTAACCATAAACACTTACCTTAACGCTAATCCTAAACGCTAATCCTAAACGCTAACCCTAACCCTAAACCCTAACGCATCAGTAAGTTTGGAGGAGGGGGAAAGTCGATTACATCGACCCCAGTGCTCAACTGGTACTCATTTTATCGATCCTGAAACGATGAAAGGCAAAGTCGACCTCGGCGGAATTTGAACTCAGAACGACGTGCACGGCGTGCTCACGATCCTGTCAGCTTGATGTGAATTATGAGAGATTGATCCGCTCAAGAATTCTTCCCAGTGAACTCTGCACGTTAGTCGAACATCTCTGAGGCAAGCGGAGAAGTTTAAAGCATCTCGGAGCCGTATTCGCGAGTAATGGGAAGCAGGAGGTTGAACTGGATGCTAGGTATGCAAATGCTGACATAGCAATTCGCCAGTTCCAGCGTTCGATCCTCAGAATAGGAGAGGTTGGTAAGAAAAATCCCAACTCATTCTCTTTCATTCAGTGCACGTGCTTATCCTCACCTATGGTCATGAATGTTGGGTAATGACCAAAATCGTAAGATCTCGAATACAAGCCACCGAAATAGGGGGGGGGGGAGGTGTCAGGAAATCTCTCCATGTTGAATCGCTACTTTTCCGGATTGGGTGGGCTCATAGCTCCGTTACTACGGAAATGTGATTAGACTGTGGCAAGAAATAATCACATGACGAATTCTTCAATCGAAACACCTTACAGGTGACCTGGGGATAAACCAAGAAGAACGGATAAATCATAGTCTGAGTTGGTCACTCTGGAGAAACCAACCCGAAAGTGGAATGACGGGTGCTACTGACAGGACCCTGTGGAGGAGGTGCCCGAGGAATCTATCCCTATCCACGGCCCTTCCAGGAATAGTGGTTAGAATAAATGGATGGATGGATTCAGTCAGAACATGGCTTGATCTAGATTTTGCTGTTATTTCAAGCGATTCGAAAGACCACATAGAACCACAATATCATATTCGTTACTAGCCGAAGCTCATAGGAAAAGTTATTTAACTAATTCAAATACGATTGATAACACTAAATCCATAAACAGCAATTATAAGGTGTCAATATCTCTCTGTTATAAATGGTATAACAACAACGCTACAACAATGGACCAGCAACTCAATAAACAACATAATTGGTATCAGAATGACTATATTAAATTTCGTTTCTTGTGGCTATTGTCATCGCCGCCGGCGCAGTTGCTGCCGCCGCCGCCACCGCCACCAACGCCGCCAGATCCTCCCCCGCCCAGCCCCTCGTAGTCGTTGTGATTGTTGTTTTTGTTACACAGTTGGTTAGTGTTGGATTCGTTCTTCGCCTTGTTTATAATTTTTGGTTTTGGATTTAATTTCTGAAAATATGGCGTCTTTATCTGTATTACTGATTATTTTCTATTTATTTATTTATTTATTTATTTGTTCTATGTCTTGTGTATCTGAGTATAAATTAATGTTCCCATGTGTTCTTTTTTATTTTCCTTTGCTTCTTTGCTTTCTTTTTTTTTTTTCGAAAAGTGGGGGGGGGGCATATTTGCGTGGATGCGTGCGTAGGTGTGTTCATACTTGCAAGATTTTGTTTGTGTTTTGGAATTGTGTATTTGTATTCTTGCGTCTATGTTTATGAATATGTATGTGTATTATACAAATTTATGTATTTACCTGTATTTAAGCGTGTACATACACACATAACCACACACACACACACACACACGTATTGTTTTGAACTTACAAGCATACGCACATATATACATAAACTCACATACACACAGATGCATCTGTGTGAGAGTAAGCGAGCGAGAGAGCGACGACAGACAGACAGACAGAGACAGACAGACATACAGACAGAGACAAGGAAATACAGGATGTATAAGCATATATAGAAAGAGTGAGAAGAGATGTAATTAAACATCTATACAATATGAATTAAATGCAATTAAATTAAGTACATTCATCTTCGAATGTATTTCATTTAATATATTCTATCCTTTAGGCTGCGAGCTGGTAGAATGCTAAGCAGCATTTTATCCGTCTTTTCGTCCTGAGTTCAAATGCTGCCGAGGTCGACTTTACCTTCCATGCTTTAGGAGGTGGAGGTTCGATAAAATAAATGCCAGTTGAACACTGGGGTCGATGTAATCGATTTACTTACACCCACCCTCACTGAAAATTGCTGACCTTATGTCAAAGTTTGAAAGCAATATATTCACCGTATTTTGTAAGTCATAACCAGCACTTCCACCAACTTCTCAGACCCCCTCTGCTTCAATTATCAGCTCCAAATTTTCCACACCCATCTTTTATAAACCTACTTACTTTCCCCCATAGGACGGTTGCTACAGCACCGGATGAATACGTCGCGACATTTATTTTGTGCTCAAATCCTGACGAGGTTATGACTTTTTGATTAATTAATTAATTAAATTAATTAATTATTTATTTATTTATGTGTAATTTATTCTGCGAAGTAGAAAGAAATCCTAAGACATATTTTTTTCCCGTACAACAGTTGTCAGTCCTTTTATATGGAGCACCAGCCTGGACGTTTAGCAAAAGACTGGAATCCAAGCTAAATGGAACTTACACCCTTTTAAGAGCAGCCGTAAGCATATTTTGGAGAACTCATCCTACCGAGAAACAGCTGTATGGAAATCTTGCGCCTGTTTCCAGCATTATAAATAAAAGGCGCTTCTGCTTTGCAGGACATTGCTGGCAAGTTAAAGAAGAACTGGCAAGTAACCTACTGCTATAGATACCAAAGCTTGAGCGTTCTCGAGCTGGTCGTCCGAATAAAACGTATGTAGATCAACTCACTAGAGTCGTAAGATGTATTCCTAAAGCATTCCCTCAACTACTGCAGGACCAAGATAGATGGTATATGCCGATTTTAAAATGTCCAAGCAAGATAATAATGATTTATTTATTCATGTATTTGGTTACTTCGTTCTTTTGAAGTTGATCAAGAAAGTACCGGCCAAATACTGGTGCAGCCTTCTCTCCCTCCAGTCGTCACATTCAAGATAATATATATATATATATATATATATACCATTAAAAAAAAAGATGTTTTATTTAGAAATATGTATCAAAAAAATAATCCTGAAGTTGATCGGAAAATTTTCTAAAATCGACAGGTACAAATTTAAAATTTGTCGGTACAAGTCTAATATTGGTTGGTAGAAATCTAATATTGGTTGGTACAAGTCTAATGTTTGTCGGTACAAACCTAATATTGGTTGGTAGAAATCTAATATTGGTTGGTACAAATCTAATATTGGTTGGTAGAAATCTAATATTGGTTGGTACAAGTCTAATGTTTGTCGGTACAAATCTAATATTGGTTGGTAGAAATCTAATATTGGTTGGTACACATCTAATATTGGCGGGGAAACCCTATACTATGTAAGGGCCAGCAGAGTGTGTATGCCTGCTCGCATCTACATAGGACACTCAAAATCAATTGGATTACTTTGCATCTGCTCCCGCCACCATCACCACCACCACCATCACTACGACGATTACTTTCCATGTTCTCTCGCCACTCAAAGTTTTTCCTACAGCTACTAGGAAAGAAACCTCTAGAAATAACAGCCAAATAACCCACAAATCAGATGCAACCGTTTTGAAAAAGAAAATATACAGACACAACGAACAACGTACGTGATAGTAGATATACTACTAATAGAAGATACGATGGTCATGGTTGAAAGGATTTTCATTGTGGATCAGGTTGATTGGAACTAATATGGAATTCAACTTCAATAACAACAAGAACAATGACAACGACGATGACGGCAACAACAACAACAACAGCAGCAAAAACAACGATAAGAACAACAACACACAGATTTACCAATTCTCCTTCGCTATATTAATTCTTTGACATTTCAAATTCCCTCAGTAATTTTTAATCACAGCGCAGGAAATACCAACTTTATAAGCATGCATACATACGATTCATACATAAATACATACATACATACTTATATATGTGTGTATATATATATATATATATATATATATATATATATATATAGAGAGAGAGAGAGAGAGAGAGAGAGAGAGAGAGAGAGGAGAGAGGAGAGTGAGACTCACATTTACATACATATATACATAAATACATATGCGCGCGCGCGAGCGTGTGTGTGTGTGTGTGTGTGCGTTTGAGTGACTGTAAGAAAAACTGGAGCACAACTGGAGTCATTATGATTTTTTTTTTATTAAATCCGAATGCACACGAACGCTGCTGCTGCTGCTTCTCAATTCAACACATCGGCCATCTCATTTTCGTTTAGTATTGCTATCCTCTATGAAAGCTAAGCAGCTTAATTTTATGCTAAAAATAATATCCATCGGTACTCTTATTTTCATCACATTGCTTCAACTATCCACAATTTTCCTAACTGTGCTTTATGAGAAGAAATTAAGACTGTATTTAAATTATTTCTTGTCTAAACTACTATTTCTGCGCGTCTTCTCTACAGAGATGTATGATTATTTTCGATCAATAGTATTTGTGGAATACACACGATATAAAACAGGGAGATTTCCATCTGAAAGTTTCTTTTGTCATTGCATAAACCATTCGAAATCGTTAGTCTAGCCTCTCACAAGGACATCTGTGCAAATGGAAACATTTCCTTTACTTTTTTTGATGTGGAATATTTAAGACGTGAAGCGAAAGAGTTTTTCATCATCCCACAGGATCATGAAACCGGTGCTTATCTGATTTCTCAAGGATGAAGGAACGAGATTTTTTTTTCCCTCGGCAAGACTGT
This sequence comes from Octopus bimaculoides, assembly GCF_001194135.2. Taxonomy (NCBI): domain Eukaryota; kingdom Metazoa; phylum Mollusca; class Cephalopoda; order Octopoda; family Octopodidae; genus Octopus; species Octopus bimaculoides. The sequence goes on along the minus strand of NC_068991.1, from coordinate 14,533,324 downwards.
GGAAGCGTGTGGTTTAGTGGAGCTGATGTTTAGAGGGTTGCATACACGATCGTAAGATCATAGTTTCGATTTGTTGACATGGCTGTGTGTTATGTTATTGGGCAAAGCACTTCATTTCACGTTGCTCCACTCCACTCAACTGTAAATGATTTCCATCAATAGTTGAGAAGTTAAACCCTCGACGAACTGGCGTCCCGTTCAGAGGAGAGTGCCATGGGAACCGAGTTAATCTTCGGACTATTGAGAGCATGGGTTAATGACAAAACTAAGTCTAAGTCTATCATCAAAATTAGTTTCTACCCACAACTAATTTTGCTTGATCCACTGTGTCCCGTGTTAGCTAATTTATATGTCTGTCTGCGTGTGTTCATGTTTGCTGATATAAAACCATTTTTATGTCAATTGGTGTAATTTAGATTCCTGATAAAGAGTGATCGATGAAATAAGCACCAGAGTGAAATAAATACTAGGGTAGATAAAATCACGAATCACTAAAAACAAAAATTCATTGACAGGAGGTGCTACAACTTGGCCACAGTCCATTGATGGAATAGAATATATAAGCCACTCGAGAGGAAAGTGTAGTGACTCGTCTCACCTAAAGAATATTAAGATATAAAGTTTGAGATTAAAACGAACAGATTTAATGCAAAACATAAGCAAATAGCATATTGCTAACCATAAACACATTTAAAAAAAATATTCTTGAATATTAAGTGAAACCAGCTTGCGTTGCACTAAATATAATGACGATGTAGTAAAAAAAATTGGTTGAGGGGGAAAATATATAATTGATAGGAATCACCTATTTTACCAAACAGCCAAGTAATAACCGAAAACGTTAGAATATAGAAAGAAAAATCAATAAAAAGATAGCAAGAAAACTCGTATTATAGGTAGTTACTCGAGAAAGATAAGGCAAAAAATATATTAGAATTGTGAAAAAGTATTGAACGAAAAAAGGAAAATACAGTGCCAGTATATGAAATATGTTCCATAATAAGAAAATAGATTCAGAGTTAGGAAATACTATGCAAAATGGAAAGAAATTCTATGCAAAAAGGAAAGAAATTCTATGCAAAAAGGAAAGAAAAAGTAAGTAAAAGAAGAGAAAATTAGTTGCAGGATAAATCTAAAGAAATAGCAAATGTAAATTTTTAAAAAATGGTATAAAATGATTTGACTAACAGAACGAAATATTTTAAATGAAATAGAATGTTTCGGGAGGAGAAACAAAGTTATCTTGGTATGTAGTTTTTCGTTTTACAACATTTTGCTTTTCTTTTTATTATTATTATTATTTTTAACTGGAAGTTAAAGATTGAAACTATTAGAGTAGATGGTATGAAACTTATCTACTAGCAAAGTACTTTTTGTGTGGTCGAGAAATCGCTTTGTAATTCCGTAGTTTCGGGTTCAACTATAGTTTACAACTCTCGGGATAATACCAGTCCAGAGCGTTGGACGATACGGAGTTATTAGACCTTCGTACGAGATGCCTTGATGGGGTCTATCCCGCTGTTGTTCCTTCCGACGGCAAAATGAGCGACGATAGTAGCGCCAAATTATGTCTGGTCATATTTTTCCCTTGTACAACAGGGATTACTTGCATGAATAAATAATTTTGGGGCTTGCATAAAAAAAGGAAAAAGAGCCCCCTGGACCTACACTTCGCCAAGAAGCAACGCCGAATTGAAACGAATCTGACTAAATGTCTCTCTATTCATCAAGTTACTGTATTTACAACCTTACTATTACTTATCATAGAGACACAGTATATAGACTTACTATCTTACAGTATGCACAGACTTGCTCTATATTTGCTACAGAGATGCTATATATGCAAACTTACAAATACTTATTACAGAAAGCCCTACCAATGTTGTAGGACCTCTATACTGAGAAATACGGCATACATAGATTTGCATTGGACCTCTAATCATGTGGGGCTGCAGGACAACTACTCAGAGTGTTCCCATGCTTTGTATATATAGACTTACTATAGCTTACTACACTGTGTGTACAGAATTGCAGTTTCTACAGGATACACCTTGAAATTTTTAGTTGAAACAAAATGTGTTGACTCGCAAACATCTATTTACATCTGTCAATGTAAGTAATCTTAGCTAAGAGAATTTATATACGTATTCTCGTAAGAGCAGCATTGAAACAAAACTCCGTTAGCGTAAAGTATCTTACGTCTATCTATCTATCTATCTATCTATCTATCTGTCTGTCTCTTCACACACACACACACACACACACACACACACACACATATATATATGTATATATACATATATTTTACATGCATGTATTTATATATATATATAATCTATATACATATATATTTAAGTATATATTATATATATGTGTATGTATATATGTGTGTGTGTGTGTGTGTGTGTATGTGCATACCCATCAAGGTAAACACTAATAGAACAACAAGCACTTAGTAAGTACAACTTACTTTTCATGTCTTTGTTTACATATCGTATTCGTAGTCCCATGAGAGAACCGCGCTTCCATTATGTCTCTTCTAAATGGAATAAAAATGCTATTTTTCAATCATAAAAACCGTCTCATTTATTTTAAACTAAAGTGTCGTCCATTATATCTGGTTTGGCCATATCTTTCCTCAACACGTCTCCCTAAAACCACGGGCCAACTGTGCTGTTCTACAAATGTGGGCACTCTTCTGTAGAAATCTCATATTATTTTTACACAGACAAGTAGAACTGGATTAACCATTAAGGAAAATAAGCACCTGCTTAGGGCATGAAGGGGAGTTGGGGATTACTACAGAATCGGTAAAGGGTTTACGGCGAAAAAAGATATCATTTTAAAATTGCTAAAATAATATTCAGAATGCCGTGTCTCTACTAAGTAGTGGTACGGTGTCCAAACGGTTTAAATACTCCAATACTGCACAATGCACGTCTACTGAATACTACTTTATGTATTTAACTACATCAAATGACATTATTTTGCTTCAAGAAATAAATATTTCAAAAATTTCCGTATCACATACATAGGCGCAGGCGTGGGTGTGTGGTAAGAAGCTTTCTTCCCAACCATAAGGTTCCGGGTACGGTTCTACTGCGTGGCACGGTGGGTAAGTGAATATATTGTCGTAAGTATCAAAATTCTGGTATTCGTCTCGAGACAGCATCTCGTATAAACGCATGCGGCTAAAAAAAACACATGAGCATACTTGTATGCTAAATATAGTCAATGACAAACAAAGGACATGATGTTCACAGCCGGAACGCCTTGTACAGTCCTCACAATAAGACCTGGTTTAAGAAACAGCAACAACAATGACAACACCAACAATATCGACAACGAATCCTTTAGGATTTAGATCTTGTCTACACTGTACAAGATCACCAGACATTCAAATTCCTTGGCAGTCGCATGTAGTGTAGCGTTAGCCATCAAAGCAACTTCACGGAATTTTGCCTTCATTAGCCAAGTTCTTTTATCAGACAGTGATTAAGGAAGGCCTTTATTCTGCTAACAGTCACCAATATTCTAAGCCAGAAATCCTACGATTCATTGCTAATTACTCGGCATTTTGTAACAATCACGTAACATTCTTTTTCTATGTAAGAAACCCGGGTACTGCTTAAACAACGTTAAACTATTACAAAGTAGTAGTAGTAGTAGTAGTAGTAGTAGTAGTAGTAGTAGTAGACTTTTATGATAATATCATTCGCTGCCTGATTGAAATTCTTCTGATCTAACTCGTCCCAGACATGCAGATAATTGATTGCTCTGAGCCATTATCAAGCGGTCTCAGTACCCAGGTATGTGTGTGCGTGCACGTGTGTGCGTGCATGTGTGTGCGTGCATGTGTGTGTGTGTGTGTGTGAGTGTGCGCGCGCGCGTAGTGTCTGAATATATATATATGATTATATATATATATATATATATGTGATTATATATATATATATGTGTGTGTGTGTGTGTGTGTGTATGTATACACTCACATACACTCTCACACACTCTCACACACGCATACATACTTACACAAAGGTACATAATTACTAGATAATTACAAATGTAGATAGGTAGACAGACAGACAGATAGATAAACCTGTTTCTACATGTAGAATATATAGCATGGCTTGCTGAAGATAATGAACGAAGAGAATTCGTTGCCAATCAGCGGAGTGATTGATATATTTTGGCTGTTTGATTTTACTGCAATGATGTACATTCATTTGTAATATATTTTATATAAATTAGAGAGAGAGAGAGAGAGAGAGAGAGATAGTGTGTGTGTGTGTGTGTGTGTGTGTGTGTGTGTGTGTGTGTGTGTACATATGTGTGTGTATGTATGTTTATGATGTGTGTGCGCATGTGTGTGTCTATGTATATGTGTGTGTGTATTCATATGTGTGTGCGTGTGTATGTATATGTATTGTGCATGTGCGCGCATGCGTGTGTATATATGTGTGTGTGTGTGTAAGTATTTGTGTCTTTTTACATAATTTACAGAGAATTTAGAATAAATTCTAACCAAATCCCCGGTGACTTCACCTCTATTCTCCCTTTCTTTCACAAGCTTTCCTCTATACGTCTGTATATAACCACCTTCTTCTTCTTCTTCTTCTTCTTCTTCTTCTTCTTCTTCTTCTTCTTCTTCTTCTTCTTCTTCTTCTTCTTCTTCTTCTTCTTCTCTTTTCCTCTGTTTCTCTCTCACTCTCTCTCTGATTATAGATTTCGTAGTATTATTTCACTCACAGTTTATCTATTTCACTATGCTTTACCTATTCCTCACGCTCTCCGCTTCCATTCTATATAAAATGTCTTTGCTTTCTTTATATCGATACGAAAAAAAAAAAATAATAAAACCTTGTTTTCAAATTGTTCTATAAGTCTTTTAATGATACATGCCATCAAACGAAAAAAAATACGGTATTCGTTTGATATACTAGAACCAAGAGAAGCATGGTCATAAGTACAAATCATTTTTACTTCAACTTATGGTAATAAAATAATAATGCTCTCAATATTTGACTTCGTCTGGATCGTTTAATTAGGAGCAGCTTATAATTCATAACAAGCTTCCCAAATAATATAACATGATATGACATAAGTATGTGTTAATCCCCATGTACGCAGACGTTGTGGACACTCTGTATATTTTACTGGTTATTTATCTATTTTTCGTTACCTCGAATTTGACACTTACCCTTCTGAAGATGATGTACTGTATCTGTTGTATGAACCAGAAACCACGTGATTTCAAAGCTACTTCCATAATGATAAACCCACATCTACATTCACCTTTCTCAGATCCAAAGTATGAGCTTGACGCATAAAGTTGTGCTGTATTATAATATTCAAGATCAGTCTATAATCTATTACAGGTTTAAACATGTAGACGTGGAGTACATTCATATCTCTTGGCCCTAAAACATCTGGAATTTATTGCACATGATGGAAAGTATTTTGATTCGTTATGAATCTATTGCACGCTTAGAAATTTATCGCTTGTAATTTCTTCATCTGTTAATTTCATCACCTGATAATATCACCATCTGATAATTTATTCGCGTATATTGTTGTTTAATGCTCGAAATACGAGAGTAGAAAAACAGCCAACAGCTGATGAAGGGTTGTTCTTTGTGTTGTTTGCCTTGTTTTCCATTTGTCTCTTTCGTTGTTAGAAAAAATAGTTCATATTCCATGTACTCGTACTTCGTATTTTTTGTTGTACTCGTTTGTGACGTCCTGTCCCAACATATGCATATATATACACGTATAGATGTAAGTATGTACATATACGTAGTATATATGCATTTATATATATATATGTATAAATGTATATATATATCTATATATATATATACAAACATACGATAATACATGCATACATATATATGTGTACGTATATATGTGCACACACTCGTGCACACGCGCACACATACGTGTACACAGTCTTTAAGTTGTGTAGTTTTTTCAACACGTTATTTTACATGAAGAAGCAGCAGACGATGACGACGATGTTGGAGTTACCTCTGCAAAGGAAATGAAGTGTTCAATTCAGCGTTATACGAAATAGCACACACACACACACAATCACAAACACACGCACACGGGCGTTCACGCATGCACACACACGCACACACACACACACACAAACATGACTTACAAAAAAATTAGCGCTCAAGCACAAACACAAATGCGCAAACACGCAAACACATAAAAATTGTATTAAAAAAACCCTCAAACTCAAACGCAAACACAAATGTAAAAACAACTACACAAGAACACATACACCTGTACATACACACACACACATACACGCACACATGCACGTACGTACACACGAAAATCGATTTTGCCAGTCAAGGTGACGATAGGCTGTATCAAGAAGTGTCAAATGGATTTCCGCTTATTACAAAGGTTTCTGATTTCAATTCTGCTGTTACCAACATTTCGAGCATCGTTTTGTCGTGTTGGCAGTAGCGGTAGTGGTGGTGGTGGTGGTGGTGGTGGTGGTAATGGTGGTGATGACGGTGGGGGAGCTTTCTATTTCTTTAATGTGTGTATATACAACACACACACATATGCTTATACATTCTATGTGCATACGCGTAAATATATAATCATATCTGCATATATGTGTGTGTGCGTATATATATATATATATATATATATATATATATATATATAAAACATGTAGTTATATATGCATGTGTGTGCATGTGTATTATATGTGTCTGTATGCGCATGTATATATATATATATATATGTGTGTGTGCGTGTGTGTGTGTGTGTGTGTGTGTACATATACGTACATGTATGTTTGCGTATGTGTCAGTGTGCAAATTTGTAAAAGCTGTCGGTTGCTGTTGATTATAGTCGTAATGCTGATGATGATGATGAAGATGATGATGATGATGAAGATGATGATGATGATGAAGATGATGTCTAGACCACAAACGGAAACGCAGTTATTTAACAAGCACACAGAAAGCAATCAAACGTCTTCCAGAGTGCTTTTATTATTACCGTATTTTTTTTCATTTAATGAGTACACATACACGCACGCACACACTCACACACATACACACACACACACACACACACACACACACACACACACACACACACACACACATCCACATGCATGCACGCGTGCACATACACGTTGTTTAGCTATTTCACTGAATAGCTAAATTGAATTGTTTGAGGTAATATTGTATAGAATTAAGTGAAGAGATGGGGTTCTGGTGGTGGTGGCGCTGCTGCTGCGGCTGCGTAGAGCTTAAATACTTAAAAGTAGTGTTGGCTAATGTTTAATTAACTAAAATTTTACTGAAAGTGAAGAGAAGACGAGAGAAAGCGAGAGAGAGACGGACAGACGAAGAGAACCAGTAGCTTCACTGCATGATACGTTTTGAAGAAAAACAAGGGAGATAATTCCTAAATTTAAATTAATCAAAAGTTCAATGGCGGTGCTAGAACGCGTCTATTAAATGAGAAGGGTGAGTGATCTTTGTAGGTGCAGGTTTGGCTGAGTGGTTAACGAATTTGCTTTGCAACCAAGTAGTTGGCAGAAATTTAACAAGATTCAGTGCCCACGTAAAATTTTTGAAACGTCAGCTGGTGATATCTGTCGTTTCAGGCTAAACACGATAGGATAAGATTTAAGAAGATTTCGGTTGCTATTTCTAGCAGGTTGCTATTTCTAGCAGGTTGCTATTTCTAGCAGGTTGCTATTTCTAGCAGGTTGCTATTTCTAGCAGGTTGCTATTTCTAGGAGATTTCTCTTGTGAGCCTGCTTGGGGAAAACGTGATTGCTATTTCAGTCTGCTGTCATATGCACATAAAATTTCTTCCCTTGAGACAATTCACCTGTCTTCTTTGCAAAATCTTCCAAAATATGCTGGCATGAAATAAATAGACAAAAAAGAAGCAAAAAATTACATGGAAAACAAATCTTGTTAAAGCAAATTTCTATAATAAGCGTAGAGCATACAGAACTTAAATCATTGCCAAGAATGTTGTTATAAGTTGATGAAGCGTCTCAGTCGTCGGCTGCCAACTGTACTCATCTAATGAGGTCATAAAGTCGATTACATAAAAACCTTTAGGTCTGCATATGTATGTATGTATGTATGTATGTATGTATGTATGTATGTATGTATGTATGCATGTATGTATGTATGTATGCATGTATGTATGTAAAAGGGTGGAGGCACAATGACCCAGTGGTTAAGGCAGTGGACTCGCGGTCATAGGACAATTCATTTTTGCCAGCTGAGTGGACTATAGTAGAAGATGAGATGAACTCAATGAAAATCATAGATATGAATCATCAGGAGAAATGCACCAGGAATGAATGTACTTAAACAGGCAGAAATGTGGAGCTACTGCATTGGGTTAAACAGTATCTCGTGAAGTGCATCAAACTTAGCAGGACTGTCGGTGGAAACCATGTTGTAAATGTTATTCTTTAATGGTGGAAACCATGTTCACAATTTTATTCTTTAATGAAAATATGCACTTTCGCTCGTGCATCTAGATTTCACGATCACCCTGTACATTGTTATAAACATAATTTACTGCGGTATTCGTTCAGAGACAAGCACCTCCTACGGATGCACTTTGTTTAAAAACACAATATGTAGAGGCTACTTTAATCTGATATTGCTTCTGTTCCATGTAATGGAGTTTTTACACAGATGAATAGCTACTAGCAAAACCAGTAATTGTTTTTCTCCCTTTCATATAAATCTGTGGTGCAGTATTTTGCCTAATTATGCTGGCGCTAGGCATACGTTATTGATAACGCTTAATGAAGCAGAACCACGTGTAACGTTCTCATTCACCGTTATTGGAACGAGTTCTGTTCCCCACTGATGTTGTGTTTCTAAATACAACACGCGCATAGAAAATAGTACCTCTGGACGAATACCAGTGTAAATTCTAACTATCGCAATGTACTTATATTAAGTATGATACGTAAATAGCTATTTTAATCTAATATTGCTCATGTTGTATATCATGAAGATATGTATGTATATATATATATATATATATATACAAACATATACACGTTCTATGTGTGTATGTGTGTGTGTGAATATGTATGTGTGTAACAAATGCGAGAAAGAGAAAATGGAATTCACAAGATTCCTTATTAACCACAACGATCGTTTCGAACTATCTTGCATCGGTCCCTCGTGGCTGAGATTCCGGATAACTGTTTGTGGTGCGTCATTCGGTGTAGATGTGTCTCGTCAGATAACTTTTACTGAAGGTACTTCACTCAACAAACTCGGTTACGCTTTGTTCGATTATAAAACATTTCGCCATTTGCCTGTAGCTGGTTGGGTACAGCTGGTATTGTGGTTTGGAGTGACATGGAATACAGAATATGCGTGTCTATATTTATTAGGCTTGCTGGTGAGCACTTGTGATTAATTTCAACAACAGGAAACCCTCAAATAACAGGAAACCCTTAGTATTCAAGTGTGGAATACTTTACTAAAATTTTTATTAAATATTTTATAATAGCAGCATGTCCTAGTAAAATGAAATGAGGCCAAATTAAGGAATTCCTTGGTTATTTTTGTGCAGACATTCAAGCTAAAAGTTTTTTCTCTATTACCCACGCTATTACTTTCATTTTCTTGTTCTATTTCTTCCCCTTAACTTCTAGAACATAAATTTATGTACGAATTGGATTCTAAACGTTTCAAAGATCAAAGATATTTCTTCTCTCTTAGTCCTGTTTTCTTTCTCTCTCTCTCTCTCTCTCTCCCTCTCTCTCTGTTTCCCTCTCTCTGTCTGTTTCCCTATCTCTCTCACATTTAATCTCATACTTTTTAAAATTCATATGACTATTTTTTCCTTTGCTATGCTATAATATTTTTAAAAAATACTATAGCCTCCGGCCGACCAAAGCCTTGTGAGTGGATTTGGTAGACGGAAACTGAAAGAAGCCCGTCGTATA
>NC_068991.1:14521085-14521881 GCF_001194135.2 Octopus bimaculoides | reverse complement strand
ATACAGACATACACATACAGACATACACACACATACACACATACACACATACATGCATACATACATACACACACTCATACACACGTATACATACATACATACATACACATACATACATACATAAATAAATAAATACGGATATACAGAGATATTCATGTATATGCACGCAAATGTATGTATATTTGTGTACGTGTACATTTTGCGTTCAGGTTTTATCTCTCTTATATTCGATTTATTGAGGGTGCATGTGTCTAGTGGTTAGAGTGTTGCACTCGCGACTGCGAGATCCTGGTTTCATTTCCTGGACATGGTGGTGCTTTGTGTCCTTGAGCAAAGCACTTCATCTCACCGTTGTTCTGCGACCACTTCAACATCTGACGTGTGGTTCGTCGTGCACCTGTTCAGGTAACGTCGATTTGATGGAGGGAGTGAGCGAATGTACAGCACGGACATTTGATCACCATAAACAAATCGTTTGTGCAGATGATCGGCAAGGAATTCCAGCACCGTCTTTCTCGTACTGTGAGAGATTACTATCAAAATCAGATTAGATTATCAGTATTTTCTTATTGAATTCTGTACCTAGTTTGGAACAATAACATTCCTAAATTCGCATTCAACATTTCTGACGTTTCTCATTTTCCCGAAATGATATTTCCTCTCTGCGTTGTTTCTGATATACTGATTGAATTCATATAGACTTTTCTGCCAAATGTATTCTTTTACCGTTAGGCTTTTGAACACACATGCTCACTGTTCGATACGAGCGTATATATATATATATATATATATATAT
>NC_068991.1:14517866-14520900 GCF_001194135.2 Octopus bimaculoides | reverse complement strand
ATATGTGTGTGTGTGTATGTGTGTGTGTGTGTGTGTGTGTGTGTGTAGTGTTTAGCTATCAGATTAAATTCGGGGATATGTTTTCTCATTACAGGAATATGCAGACTGAATTATGATATAGATACATACATAATACATATATCCACTCATACATACATACATACATACATACATACATACATGCATACAGACACATGGTTCTGACGATGGTAGCGTTAATTTTCTTAGGTCTTTCAATTTACCCCAATTGAGTAAACCTATGTATAATGACCACTGGAAACAGCCTCAAGCCAAATTGGCTATAATAAAGGAATTATATGGAGTGACAATTATTCTAACTTGTCTATTATATATATAAATCTTGGTATACCACATCACCATCTGCTTGTATTTCTAATGTCGTAAAATATTTGAAGGTCAGTAGATTCTTGTCGTAGTCACAGCGATATTGGGCAAGGTGAATTCGGCCACACCTCGACAGCTACTGCTCCTCGGCCCTTCATTGAATTGCTTGTTGATAATAATGTTCCTATAAGTGTTGTATCTGCTTTATATTTACCTCGACTGATTGGGAGAATTAGTTTCGCTGTAGTGTTATGGATGAGAGCGTTGCAAGTCTGTCTGCCTTGAGAGTGATGGCATGTCTAGTGACACAGACTGTGAAAGCTGAAAATTGATGCAGTAAGAAACTCAGTACGTCGAATATCCAGATAGCCTTTTATTGCTTTATATTCAATATTTTTGATTTTTTTTTTCGTTGCTGTTTCGATCTGTAAGTCATCTGTGAATTGTTTTATGTACTTTGTCGTTTGTTTGAATTACGACCCAAAGCGCAGAACGATCATAATCGACAAAGGAGCTAATATAATGCGTGTTCACTAATGTTGTGCTTTGTGTTGCTAAACGAGGTGCATTTATGCTTAAGCCAGGGTCGAAACTAGATGGGAGGGTGGTTCGCACCTGGTCAGACTTATGGGGACAGCATTTTGGGTGCCTGCTATATAAACTTGTATAGGGTGTATTGAAGTAAAAGTGTAGAGGACGGAGAGTCAAACTCAAAAGCTGTTCTGGGTTGTAATTATCATATAATCGACAATGCTAGAAATAGATATAGACCAGAACAAATGGAATTTTTAGAATATCATTGAGATCGTTTGTTATCTATTCTCCCCAGTGATATTCGTAACAAAAGCCCTCTTCCACAACTGTCATTAAGAACACAGCTGGAATTCTTCTCTCTACAGAGTCAAGCATTCTTAGTAGAGAATACGCCATTAGTTTACGCTCCATCTTGCTTTCTGTACCATGTCACGTGTAAGCGAGCAGTGAATTACTGAGGAGGGTCTTGTATATGATTTTTAGAAACTTTTCTTTTTTGGGACTTTAGTAAATTGATGTTTTCTTGCGTTGTCTGCAAAAAGTGAGGCAAGGAATTACAGAGCTTGACTTGTATGATTGTGACAGCTAGAGTGCGTTCCAACCGGGGTTGTCCTTCACTATGCCGACCTCAATCTCGAGGGCACAAACCTTTACGGACTCCTACAGCAGAACCAAAATTGCAGCCCCCTTAAAAGCGTGGCCCGAAGTGGACCAAGCCTCTTGACCCCATCAAAGCTATACTTCTCTTCTAAGGGTTGATACGAAGTTAGAGTTGTCGTGCTGAAATGTCTGACCTGTTGTAGGAAGCTGTAGAAGTGATAAGTCATCTGTGTGGGAAATTGTATAGGTTTATACCTTCAAGACACAAGTGGAAGTCGTGTAGATTAAGGTGACTAAGATTATAAAAGTGGTTGTGAGGACAGACCCTTACAGTAATCCATTTCGCAGATTGCAGATCCTTGATGTATTGTTTTATGATACATTTTAGTGGCGTAGCTAGAGAGAGTGAGGCCTGGAGCCACTCTTGAGTTTGCCGCTCTCCTCACAGGCTCCCAAGCCTAATCAGGCTCATAAAGCAGACCCAAAGTGCTGCCTTTCATAAAAGCATCACCCGGGGTGGGGGACCGACCCCTCTCGACTCCATCCCTTCCTAGTAACTTCCCTCATGTTAATCCATTTGGCAAATTGCAAATTCGACATGCATTGTTTTTATGGTACACAGACTTGGAGAACTAAGACCAGCATTTTCTGTTGTTGTTGTTGTTGTTGTTGTTATTGCTGTTGTTGTCGTCCTTTAGTTCCATGTGCTCTGTTATTCTTTTCAGATGGTAGGACGTGGTTTGAGAGCACTTTGATTGCTACTTCTAGCCAACTGAAAGACTACGTTGAAGCTCTCTAGCTCTCTCTCCTTGATTAATTTTTCCATCTTTGTTTGAGTAAGTGTGTGTGTATATATATATGTGTGTGTGTGTGTGTGTGTGTGTGTGTGTGTGTGTTGTTATCGAGGCAGGTGTTAAATATGTCGCAAAGTATATGAGTAGAAGGAAAATGAAATAGAAAGCTTAGTTGACGTTAGACATTGCCTTAAGGGCTTTCTTGTTATTGATGTTAACTCTCTTGTACATTTACAAGTGTTTGAAAATAGTGATCTGAATTTGAGTTGGAGTCAGAAATATATCGCTTACTGAAATAAAAGATGAGAGTTCACGATACGGTTTCATATCATGCTGCTTTACTTGGGCTTTTTTGTCACTCTTTTGTCTTATTATGTGTCCTGCTCATTGGACTACAGCCTTATTGAGGCACCACTTTGAAGGATTTTAATCGAAACAAACCAACCCCAGTACTTATGCAAGGCTCCGAGAGAGGATGAAATACAGTTTGAGATGTTAAAATCCTTAAACTAAGAGGTATTCCCGCTGGAATGATATCAAAGTGATGGCAATCAGTGGGGATATGCTTAAGAACACAATATACAGTCCAGTCTGGGAATCGAACTCACTCGCTCATGATTGTGAGCCTGGAGCTCTAACCACTAAGTTATGCACCTTAATAATATCTATCTAGCTATCCATCTATCTGTCTATCTATCTATCTATCTATCTATCTATCTATCTAATATATATATATATGCATATATATATATATATATATA
>NC_068991.1:14516652-14517191 GCF_001194135.2 Octopus bimaculoides | reverse complement strand
ATAATAATAATAATAATAATAATAATAATAATAATAATAATAATAATAATAATAAATGTAATAATAATGATAATAATAATAATAATAATAATAATAATAATAATAATAATAATAAATGTAATAATAATGATAATAATAACAATAATAATAATAATAATAAATGTAATAATAATGATAATAATATTCATTTGAAAATGAAAAATAGATATCTATTTTACATAGTACTACAGCAATGTATTTATTGCAGTGTTGCTTTAGAATCGATTTTACATAGATATATAAATATATTAATAATGTTTATGCATGCATTGTTTGTGTATGTGTGTGTAAAAATATATTTGCATATATGTGAATAGTATATACATATCTGTATATGTGTCAATAGCTCTGTGTGTGTATGTATATATATGCATATATATAGATCTATATGTGTAGATATATGCATATATTTTTAGTGTACACACACACACACACACACACACACACACATATATATATATATATATATATATATATATATATATATATATATATATATA
>NC_068991.1:14512075-14516267 GCF_001194135.2 Octopus bimaculoides | reverse complement strand
ATATATACATACACACATACATAATTTTTGTTTAGGGTTTATAAGATTCTTGATGTGATATTATAAATCATAAATTAAAACCAGTTTAGTTTTACTTTGGGAAGGTTGGTATGCTGATAATGAACACACTCACTGGTTTTCTTACAATGATTTTATAATCATTGATCAACAAGTTAACCATTTCACCAATAAACTAAATGATTATTTCATTAATAACTTGGTAAATCAGTCAATCGGCAAAGTTCATGAGACATTTGCAAAATACAATGTATATATATATACATATGTATGTACGTATATGTATATATATATACATATATATATACATGTATACGTACATACATATGCATGTGTGTATGTATGCTTGTGTGTGTTTGTATGTGTGTGTGTGTGTATGTGTGTGTGTAGACTCACACACATGTATATGTAGACGGCAAAAACAGTTTCCTGTAGATTCAGTGATTTATTATATATAACAATTTTTACAGATTTGTTTGCATATAAAAATGCATATATATATATATATATATATATATATATACATAGATACTGATATATATATGCATAATACATACATATATATATACACACACACACACACACACACACACACACACACATATATATATATATATATATAAACACATGTATATTCATATATGTGATATATGTATATATATATGTGTGTGTGTGTGTATATATACACATATATACATTTGCATATATATATATATATATATATATATATATATATATATATATATACATATACATACATATAAATATACACTCATATATACATGTACATATATATATATATACCTATACATACACATATATACTTGCATACATATTTATATATATATGTATGTATATGCATGTATACATATTTATTCTTTTAACACACGTCTGCATGAGATGATCACATTTTTTATAACTTACTATTAATTGCAATGGAATATCTTTAAACCATTTTAGAATAAAAATTTTATACTTTTGGCCTCAATACAAATAAACAAGAAATATTTTTTTTTGTGTTTTTTGTTCGGTTTGTTTTACCATTCCATAAATATTGAAAATTAAATAATAATAATAATAATAATAATAATAATATTAATAATAATAATTGTAATAGCATTAGTTACAATAATAATATTATTAATGAGGATCTTTTTATAATATCATGATGATGATACTAATAATAATAATAATAATAACAATATAATCATCTTAATAATAACAATATTAAAAACATCAACAACAACAACAATAACAACAACTAGAATAATAATCCTTTGTGCTATAGACACAAGCCTTGGAATTGTGGGAAGGAGCTCAGTTGATTAAACTGACCCCCCAGGGCTGATGCCTATTTCATTGGCCACAAAAGGATGGTGGGCAAATTTTACCTTGACAGTATTTGAACTCGAAACTTAAAGATCCAGAAGAAATGCTGCTAAATATTTTGTCCAACCTCACCACCTTAATAATAATAATGATAATGATGATAATAATAATAAAATAATAATAACAATAATAATAATAATAATAATAATAATAATAATAATAAATAATAATAATAATAATAATAATAATAATAATAATAATAATAATAATAATCTTTTCTACTATAGGCACAAGGCCTGGAATTTTGGGGGAGAGGTAAAGTCGATCACATTGACCCCAGTACTTGACTGGTACTTAATGTATCGACCCCCTAAAGGATGAAAGGCAAAGTCAACATGGGTGGCATTTGAACTCGGATCATAAAGATGGACGAAATTCCACCAAGCATTTTGTCCAGAATGTTAACAATTCTTGCAGTTTGCCACCTTAACAATAGCAACAACAACAACAACAACAACAATAATAATAATAATTATCATGATAATAATGCTTTCTTTTATTAGCCCAAGAGCACAAGACATTTAGGACAATACAAAGGACAGTAATAATAACAATAATAATAATTATGGTAATAACAACTAACAATAATAACAACAATAGCAATAAGGATAATAATAACAATAATAATAACAATAATAATAATAATAATAATAATCCTTTTCTCTATAATAATAATTGATAAAATTAACGATGATGGTAATATTATTAATAATAGATACTTATCATTATGATAATGATAATAATAATAATAATAATAATAATAACAATAATACTTATAATTTGCTAATTAATTTAATTGATAATACATTGATAATACTAATTATAAATATATATTTCAGTTTCAGTTTAAAAGACAAAAGGGAGGGAATATAATTAAATAAATCTATATAAAAATGAAAATAGTTTAAAAAAATTTAATTAAAAATAATACATAAAAATCAACATGGTTTTGGATATTGCCGCCTCAGTAGTCTGATTGCAACATATGTTAGTGTGCACCAAAATGTGCAAAGCCTGCCACATGGCAATGCATTGTTAATGTAAGAGTTCAAGCTGTGTTGTTAACCCCTAATGGGGAATGGGGATGGCTTATTTTGTTTAAGGTATTCTTTGTGTATCTTTTGTGTTTTTTGTATGCCTGGTACTATACAAATTATACTTGCATACATTGAAATATACATGTTTCATAATAAACATGTGCTTATATACACATATATAAAATATGCATTCAAATGTTTAGAATGTATGTGCACTGCTGTTCACACACAATCATACACAGAAATACATATAGATTTTAAAAAATGTGGATTCATAGACAGAAATAATGACTACAAACATTAAATGCACATTTATACATCCAATCACATAAATGTACATGGTATACGACTGTGTGTGTATATATATATATATATATATATATATATATAAATATCTGTACATAAGTGTATGTATATATATATGTGTGTGTGTATACACACACTCACATATATATATATACATACATACATACACATACATATATTCTGTTAGTTCTGCATAAGCCAGAAAATAAGCATACTTATATGTCTGAGAGATGTAATACTGCCTGTGTGCAATAATCAACATGAAACCGATAGTAACATTCTGAACACTTATTTGCCATAACATATACATATATATATACACACAAATATATTATTTAAAACGCTTTGATTTAGCTTCCCTGCTAACTCAAGTTTCACAGGACCTTAACAGAGCCCAAATCTTACAGGCTTCTGGAGTTACCAAATCTATACATGTGTATATATATATATATATATATATATATATATATATATATATATATATATATGCACACACACACACATATATATATATGCAAACACACACATATATATATATAAACATACACACACATATATACATACACACATACATAAACATAAAAATACACACAGGTATATACTTACTTACACACATACACACACACACACACACACACACACATATATGAATAAGACCCAACAAAGTTTGGTTTGAAAGGAAAACATTCATAGGACAGTGAGCTGTTTTGACCCCAGAGTAATATGGTTGTTGTTTTAATGTTGTCTATCTATCATGTACAGGTGTCCCCTTGCTGGTTTATATACATAGAAATACATGGCAGAAGAAAATCACTACAATTGAGTATGTATCCTATTTTATATTTGATCTATAGACTCAGTTTGTATTTTTATAGAAAACAATGTCATACTGATGTTTGGAATGTATAATTTTTTGTTAGTTTGGATGTCTATCTTATATAAGCCAAGTGTGTTTTAATTATCTGGCTTACAGATGGTGTTACTAATACAATATGAACATCCTCGGGTTACATTATCAGAAGTGGACTTTCATTAATGTGACACCACTGTTAACTCTTTTGGTACCAACCCCTCCTGAAACCACCTCTGGCTCTGTAGTTCAAAATGTCTTGATTTCAAAAGTTCTGAATTAAAATCTTCCACCAAACCCTAGTCACAATTTATTTTTTCTAACACTGGCTTAATGATAACTAAGTTATCTTACTAAATTCTTTGTTAGAATTGATATTAAAATAGTTATTTTAATAAATTCTTTGTTAAAATTGATATTAAAATCAATATTAAAATAATATTTAAAATTAATTGAAAGAAACACAGAGCACCTCAACAGAAATATGGAAACAAAAGGGTTAATGCCTTCAGAATGCAAACTCATTTAGTTATTGTTATATGTATGTATGTATATATATGTATGTAAATATGTATGTGTGTGTGTATATATA
>NC_068991.1:14509137-14511747 GCF_001194135.2 Octopus bimaculoides | reverse complement strand
TATATATATATATATATATATATATATATATATATGTTTGTGTGTGTGTGTGTGTGTATGTATGTATATGTGTGTACATTTATAATGTATTTCCACACAGTGTACATGTGTTCATTTGCTCAAACACAGAAGTCAACTCTTAGTATTTCAGCACAGAATGTTATATCACCATGAATTTAGACGGAATTTGGTAAATTTTAGGATCTGTATATTTTGGGTTTTAGGATCTACAAGAACATAATTATTATTTTTATTATTAACAATGTCAACATCATCATCATCATCAACATCTTCAGGACAGTAAGTTGGCAGAATTGTTAGAGAGTTAATGAATGCTTTGACATATCTGTTCACAAGCTGTAAGTTCTGGGTTCAAATCATGCTGTGGTCAGCTTTTATATTTTATCCACACAAGATCGATAAAAAGAAAATGTTCCAGTCAATAACTGTGGCTAATTATATTCGCTAACCCACATTCCCACTCAAATGTTTTGGCCTTGTGTGTGTTAAAAACTATTAAGGTAATATGAGAGTAGAAACGGAAAAGCTAATGAATTTCTTATGTATACATGTATGTATGTATGTATGTATGAATGCATGTATGTATGTATGTATAACTTTTACAAGAGTGGGTGACAGTTTAATAAACATGTATTCTACTAAAGTATTTTGTAATTCTTCAGTTTGATGTTGGATTGAATTTTGTATAGAACTTGACACAAACATATACATTGGTGTGTGTGTGTGTGTGTGTGTGTGTGTAAAGAGAGAGAGAGAGAGAGAGAAAGAAAGAAAAAAGCAGACAGACAGAGTGAGAGAAATACAGATAAAGAGGCATAGGTAGATAGATAGATAGATAGACAGACAGACAGACATACTGACAGACAGACAGATAAGTAGATTGATATTCTGAGATCTCAGTCAACTAGATTTTCACCATAGATTTTGCTTCATTGTCATAGACTCACACCAACAACAAATGCTGAGATATTATTCTTAAAAGAACTTTAAAATAATAACATTGTTATAACATTTACAGACATACAGATGTTCACCTGCACACACACACACACACACATATTTAAAGCTGATAGCATCAGTAACATATATATATATAACTATACTATATGTATTCCTTACAAATATGGTGTCTTTACTTGCATTGCATTGTGTCTATTAGGTATGTTAACTTTTATTATAGACATTGTCCATGCATTACAGCTGTCTTTCATTGTTGCAGTATACAGAGGTTGAACACCAGTCTTGAGAATAAATCACAATAACAACCCCAGCAACAGCAACAACAGCAACAAAACTGATGGCTAATCAAATGAATATAATTTGAATATAAAGAAGATGAAGCAGCCAAATTTTTGTTTCAATAGTCACATGTAAAGGATGAGTAGATGAGGGTAAGTTTAACGAGATGTGAAACCCCTGTTTCCCAAAATGAAACTCTGAACGGACCATAACATAATCATCATACTCATCATCATTGTCATCACTGTTATACTGTTGTCATCACCGTCACACCGTTGTCATCACCATCACACCTGCTTTTGTTCTAATCATCATTGTCATCATCATCATTGTCATCATCATCATTGTCATCGTCATCAGCATCATCGTCTTCATCGTCCTTGTCATTGTTGCTATCATTGTCGTCATCATCATCACAGATGTTGTCATCATATATGTATACATATGTATGTTTGTGTGTATGTATGTTTGTGTGTATGTATGTTTGTGTGTATGTATGTTTGTGTGTATATATGTGTGATTGCATGTAAAACCTAATGATCAGTCAGGAATCGCGTTTGTCTTAATGAATGAAAAAGATCAAAGGTGCAAATTGAAACTACAAAAATCAATCAGGTAGGAAACATGTCAGGATAAAACACGGAGTCAAATCTACAAGAAAAAAACCAGGAATTAGACATATAGGAATGAATCAGGGGTCGAAAGTATAAAGGTCAACCAGAGATCAAACTTGCATGGATGAATCATAGTTTGGACCTTCAAGTATTGACTGATGTATATGAATAAATCACATATCACAAACACCCACACACACACACATGCACACATGCACATACATGTATATATATATATATATACATATATATATATATATATGTACAAACCTGTAATATATATATATGTATGTACCTATCAATATATATGTATGTATGTATATTCTCTCTTACTCTTTTACATGTTTCAGTCATTTGACTACGACCATGCTGGGGCACCGCTTTTGTTCGAAGAAATCTACCCCCAGGACTTATTCTTTGTAAGTCTGCTACTATTGGTCTCTTTTGCCAAACCACTAAGTCTCGGGGATATAAACGCACCAACATCAGTTGTCAAGCGATGGTGGGGGACAAACACAGACACAAAAACACACACACTTAAATATATATAGATATAAATATATACATGATGGGCTTCTTTCAGCTTCCATCTACCAAATCCACGCACAAGGCTTTGGTCAGCCCAGGGCTATAGAAGTTACTTGTCTAAGAGGACAAGCAGTGGAAATTGACTGGCACTATATACATACATACATACATACATACATACATATATATATATATATATATATATATA
>NC_068991.1:14507780-14508256 GCF_001194135.2 Octopus bimaculoides | reverse complement strand
TATATATATATATACACACACAAACACGCACATATATGCAGAGAGAGAGGGAGAAGAGAGGGAGAAAGAGATAAAAAGAGAGAGTGAGGGATATAGACACAGTCAGATATAGATACACATGTACTTATATACACACTGATACATATACATACACACATACGTACCTACGCAATCATACATACATACATATATAACCATACGCTAATGTAGACCAGTATCGGCTTCAACCACATATTTTCCATGCTTTTTCTGAAAGGTATATATATGGTAAAAAAAAAATCAATGGCAGGAGAGTCATTGAGTCTACAAGTAACATAAGAAGCAATAATAGAATCTAAGAAGAAGACGACGCTAAAAATCAATACAGATAAGACATATTAGGAGGATTTACAAATACATATATACACTTATATACATAAATGTAAATATGAATATGAATATGAATATATATATATATATATATATATATATATATA
>NC_068991.1:14505970-14507770 GCF_001194135.2 Octopus bimaculoides | reverse complement strand
TGTAGAAACTCTGCCAAATCAGACTGGAGCCTGGTGTTGCCATCCGGTTTCACCAGTCCTCAGTCAAATCGTCCAACCCATGCTAGCATGGAAAGCGGACGTTAAACGATGATGATGATGATATATATATATATATATGCCCTGTGTGTTTGTGCATATGTGTACGAATATATGTATATATATATAGATATGTGTGTGTGTGTGTATTATATATATAGGCATGTGTGTGTACATATGTATATATATATGTATGCATTCTTTTATTCTTTTATTTGTTTCAGTCATTTGACTGTGGCCATGCTGGAGCACCGCCTTTAGTCGACTAAACCGAACTCAGGTCTTAGCGTTTGTAATCTTAGTACTTATTCTGTTAGTTTCTTTTGCCAAACCGCTATGTTACAGGTACATAAACACACCAACATTGGTTGTCAAGCGATGGGGTGGGGGTACAAACACAGACACACAAACATACAGACACACACACACACAGACACAGACACACACACACACACACACACACACATATATATATATATATATATATATATACATATATATATATAAGATACCCTTACTTGGAAATGAATGCGTGGCATTCAATCATATAATATATAAATAATTCTAAAAGAAATATATATATATGCCTATATACATATATGTACATACATACTTATAGGTTATGAGAGGTAATGGTGTCAATAAGACCCAAAGGTGTCAGGTAATGCTGAGTAAGTGCTATGGACAGACCATAGTTAAGCTCCAGGTTCGGTGATTATGCAAATGAGGAGTCCAACGTAGGTCATATATCAGCATGCGTATATATAAAAAAGTTTTCATAATGAGATAAAATTCCAAGTTTCTGAAAGATTTTACAACATTTATAAATAGAAGGTCTTACAGCTGTTTCTGGGATATTTTATGTATCCTTTCATATTATATATCCCTGGAATCATATCATTGGGAAATAAGCTTCTTACCACACAGCCGTGCTTGTTACTTCTGCCTAAATAATGGATCTACAGATGCAATATCCTTGCATATCTCATGTCTATTTTCATTCCTCCACTTCACTCTCTATTTCATATCTTATCTAAAATAACTATTGCTTAACCATTTTCTCACACCGTCTCCGATGAAGGGATATATAAAATATCCAGCAAACAGCTGTAAGACCTTCTATTTATAAATGTTCTAAAATCTTTCACAGCCTTGGATTTTATCTCATTCTGAAAATTTTTTATATTTATATATATATACATACATATGTATATATACATGCATATATGTGTACAGGATGTCACAGAACGTAAACGATATGAAATATGAAAACAGCATGAAATATAAAAACAAACTTGGGTATGCAAACAATGAGAGAAACAAATGGAAAACAAGACAAGTAACATAAAGAACAACTCTTCATCAGTTGTCGGCTGTCCATCTACTCCTCATTTCAGACAGGCTTCTTTCAGTTTCCGTCTACCAAATCCACTCACAAAGCGTCGGTTGACTTGAGGCTATAGTAGAAGACACTTGCTCAAGGTAACATGCAGTGAACTGAACCTGGAATCATGTGGTTGGGAAGTAAGCTTCTTACCACACTGCCATGTCTGTTACTTCTTGTTTCTTTACTGCCCACAAGGGAGCTACACACAGAGGGGACAAACAAGGACAGACAAAGGGATTAAGAAGATTATATCGACCCCAGTGCGTAACTGGTACTTATTTAATCGACCCTGAAAGGATTAAATGCAAAGTCGACCTCAGCGGAATTTGAACTCAGAACATAGCGGCAGACAAAAT
>NC_068991.1:14501897-14503698 GCF_001194135.2 Octopus bimaculoides | reverse complement strand
TACATATATATATATATATATATATATATATATACATATATATATATATATATTATTTAAAACAATTTGAACTGGGTCCATATGATTTAAAGTTTCATATACATGTTACTCCTAATAGACGCTTTGAGGTTTCAACTCAAGATATCTTTAAACCTCAGTTGTGATCTTCTATGATACCATTTAACATTTTCACCAATACAGATTAAAAGACAATCTTTGGAATTTATTCATTGTCCATCCTTTGAGCATGGCTAATACAGCATATCACTTGGCCAATTGTCATCATTTCGATACTTGTCATTTCTATTTGTTCAAGGACAAAGATGTGGGACTTCTTTTGCTTCCAGTTTAATATCTAAAAGTAAGCAAAGTCTTACTTGTTGGAACCATTTAAACTATTTGGTGACATGTTGATAAATCTATGTTTCTCCTGCCTAAAGAAGTATACCAATAATAACTATTGCTTGATCATGGACAGCTTGGTGATAGTTTTAAGTCCATAGTTCTTGAAGACTCTTTGATAAAGCTTTACATAAATAGCATAAGCAGCATGTATCCTACTGTCAATCTCATTGTTGATGGTCATATCTGAAAATAAAATGGGACCAAGGTGCAGAAAGCAGGAAATCTGTTTGACTGAGTTTTGTTCATGGTTATCTCAGCATTTTGTTGGGTAGATCTTGTAGTAGGTTGATTACAGGTTGTGAGTTATGTTGGAGATAACTTGTTGGGCTGTAAACTTCATATGCTGAGATCCAAGAATCACTTATTTGTTGAAGAAGATTGATTTGGTTATAATTGGGTCTTCATTGTCTTCCGCATTCTGCGTTTTTGAAATGGAGGTTCATCAATATTTTATACTTTAATCAACATCATTTCATTACCATCAATTGAAGACATCTCTAACATACTGGATTGCGAGTTCTACATGTGAATTCGAGAAAATCAATCTCAGAATGAAAGAGAAATTGAGGAATCATGTTGATAACATACCAGCCACAGCTATTTTTGCTATTTTTGGGGGTTTATTCTGCTATGTACAGAGAATCTATATTTTCAAATTTGACATTTTCTAAGGCAAAATGGTGTGATTTGAGGGGGATCTGGCCACACCCTATAGCTGATCTCATAGAAACTTCCCTGTTTATGCTCGCTGGTAAGTTCTGATAATGCTGACAGTAAAAGCAGAAGGGTAGGTGGATCAATTGGCACATTATGGTCATTGGTCTTCTGTCCTTACAGTTTACAATGTTGCATCTCTGTATAATATTTAAGGGATGGGGTCTAATGAAGTTAATGATGAAGCAGCTATTGATTTTCAGAGGGTTTATTTAATGCTTACACTAATGTTTATGTTGATACCTCAATATACATTTTATGGGGCTTTATATGGTTCCTGATGCAGCAGTTGTTTTGGTATGTATGCTTAGGGGCTATTTTTTAATTCTTGGCTTGACTAATATTAGTTTCAAATTTTGGTATAAGACCAGCAATTTCAGGATAGGGATTAAGTCAATTACATCGATATTTATTTTACTGACCCTGAAAAGATGAAAGGCAAAGTAGACCCTGGTGGAATTTGAACTTGGAGCATAAAATCAGAAAAAATGTCACTAATCATTTTGTCCAGCATACTAACAATTCTTATTTCTTTATTGCCCACAAGGGGCTAAACATGGAGGGGACAAACAAGGACAGACAAAGGGATTAAGTCGATTACATCGACCCCAGCGTGTAACTGGTACTTAATTTATTGACCCCGAAATGATGAAAGGCAAAGTCGACCTCGGTGGAATTTGAA
>NC_068991.1:14501028-14501887 GCF_001194135.2 Octopus bimaculoides | reverse complement strand
TGGTACTTAATTTATTGACCCCGAAATGATGAAAGGCAAAGTCGACCTCGGTGGAATTTGAACTCAGAACGTAAAGACGGATAAAATATGGCTAAGCATTTTGCCCAGCGTGCTAACGTTTCTGCCAGCAGTTTCTGCCAGCAGTTTCTGAATTCAAACAATTCTACCAGCATGCCACCTTTGCCTAGTCCGGTATTAGCAATGGTGTCACCATTATCATCACCACAATTTCATTTAGCATCCACTTTTCCTTGCTCACATAGATTAGAGGGAATTTATTGTGACAGGTAGATTACCTACTGCTGGATGCTCTTCCTGAGGCCAACCATCACCGGTTCCCAAGCAATGTTGTGTTCCCATAATGCCAGGCATGTTTAAATTCATGGAAGACTACAAATGAACAATGTTGCTTGTATGATGGTGATGTTTGTTTACAACCATCACATGAAGTCAAATCAAGGTTACACGCAAACACAAACACATACACTCATACATATGCATTTATATACATATATATATATATGTATATGCATGCATCATATGATGGCTCGAGTAGCTGAAACTTCGGAGTCACTGTCAGAACTATTCTTGTTAAAGAATGATAGAGTGGAATTCTACCAAATATATTGAGAAATCCTTCAATTAAATGTAAAATAGTTTTATTATAGCAAAAGCAACCATCAATATGTATGTATGTATGAATATATACACAGATATATACACACATACACACATAAATATATACATATATATATATACACACATACATATGTGCATATATACAACCACCCCCACACACGTATACATACATACACGTATATATATATATATATATATATATATATATATATATATATAT
>NC_068991.1:14495769-14500512 GCF_001194135.2 Octopus bimaculoides | reverse complement strand
TATATATGCAATGAGTATCTCTCAGTTTCCTTCCACCAAATCCACTTTGGTCAGCTTAAGGCTATATTAAATGAAACTTGCCTCAGGTACTACACATTGGAACTGAACACATGACTGCATGCTTAAGGATACTTTAAATGTTTGTCTGGACTAATTTTAGCCTCGGTATCTCTAATAAAGTCTTAAGCGTTCTTATATGGTTACAGATGCAGCAGTTGTTTAGTGTACTTTGAAGTTTCTTCTACTCATATTGGTTTCAAATTTTGGCATAGAACCAGCAAATTTAGGGGAGGGGTAAGTGATTAACATTGATCCCAGTATTCGACTGGTACTTATTT
This sequence comes from Octopus bimaculoides, assembly GCF_001194135.2. NCBI lineage: Eukaryota > Metazoa > Mollusca > Cephalopoda > Octopoda > Octopodidae > Octopus > Octopus bimaculoides. The sequence goes on along the minus strand of NC_068991.1, from coordinate 14,500,174 downwards.
TATTGGCATTGAAGGGATGAAAAACCGACTCAAACTCATCAGAATTTAAACTCAAATTTTTACTTATATTAACACTGGTATATCTCATTTCCTCATTCAGTCATTACATGCTCGATGATCCACTAACTCAAAGTTGATGGGATCTAGACTGTGTCCATGTCTGCTCGCAACTACATATGCACATACAACAAGCATCAATTAGCAAAAGCATGGTACATTCAGCAACCAGTAGTAATTCATGAAATGCCATACTAGCATGATGCTATTTATTTTGATTCATGAATACGTTAAACACTATATGTTATGTTAAACAAACTGTAGTGCATATTGAAATCTCTTTTACTTTCTCTCTTTTTTATTCTTTTACTTGTTTCAGTCATTGGACTGTTCCCATGCTGGAGCACCACCTTTAGTCAAGCAAATCAATCCCAGGACTTATTCTTTGTAAGCCTAGTACTTATTCTATCGGTCTCTTTTGCCAAACCGCTAAGTTATGGGTATGTAAACACACCAGCATCTATAGTAGAAGACACTTGCCCAAGGTGCCATGCAGTGGGACTAACCCGGAACCATGTGGTTGGTAAGCAAACTACTTACCACACAGCCACTCCTGCGCCTGTTTATGAAATTAATAATTTTTTTTAGATGTTCATTTGTCTTTATGATTCTGCTAATTTTATTGCAGAGTAAAACAAATGAAAAGAGAAGAAAAGAAGACCAAGCCAAATCAACCATGACTACCACTTCAAAAGGGAAACATTGTTAATGTGATGCTTCGTTTGAAGTAAAAGCCATGCTATTTGCACAAAACTGCAAAACTGCAGCTGAGTTTAGCATTTATGGCACACAAGAGCATGACTGGCCATACAACAACAAAATTAGAGCCCTTCTCAGTAATGATCAATGAACCATTTACTACTTCAAACAGAAACCTCTGATGCCATCATCATCATCATCATCATCATCATCATCATCGTCTTTGTCATTGTCATTATCATCACATCATTGTCATCATCATCTCCATCATTGTCATTGTCATCATCATCATCATCATCATCGTCATCATCATCATCATTTTACATTCATTTCCATACTCTCATTTTCCATGCCCATCACAATCCACTTCTTTTTTCTTATTGGAAGCTACTACTTCCGAAAAGACTACGGCTTGCATTGTATCATTCGGCATGGTTTCTACACCTGGATGCCCTTCTTATCACTAGCCACTTTACAGAATATACTGGGTGCATTTTCTCATGACACCAACACAGAAGGGGTTGCATGGTCCTGGTGAGATGCTTAGCGGTATTTTGTCTGTCTTTACGTTCTGAGTTCAAATTCTGCCAAGGTCAACTTTGCCTTTCATCCTTTCGGGGTCAATAAATTAAGTACCTGCTGCATACTGGGGTTGATCTAATCGACTGGCCCCCCTCCCCCAAAATTTCGGGCCTTGTGCCTAGAGTAGAAAAGATTATCTAGTCGTGCTCTCCCCACCCCCAACCAATCCTTACCAACACTGCAACTACTACCTCCGCATCACCACTGCTGTTACTAATACAAATCTCACTACTACAATTACTGCTGCTACCAATGTATTGTTTATCATCACTATGGAAACAGTCACAAGATCAATGCAGCAAGTGCGCTAGCTATGAAGATTTAGTAAATTTATGGGTGATGGTGGGAAATTGCAGTTGTGGTAGAGAAGATGAGATTAAAATTGTATGTTAGTACAGAAAGTGGTTGTAATTACATGCCTATTTGGCTGACAGTATTGGTATGTGTGAGGAGGCACATGACCTAGTGGTCAGAGCAGCGGACTTGTGGTCAGGGGATCACTGGTTCGAATCTCAGACCAGGCGATGTGTGTGGTTATGAGTGAAATACCTAAGCTCCATGCAGCTCCAGCAAAAGATAATGGCGAACTTCTGCTGACTCTTTTGCCACAACTTTCTCTCATTCTCTCCTCCTGCATCTGGCAGCTCACCTGAGATGGACTGGCACAGCTCCAGAAGGAACAAACAATAACATTGGTATGTGTCTGCTATATATGCAGTTGAAAAAAACCACTCCAAAGCCTTATCTCTAACTCTTTACTCTTTTACTCTTTTACTTGTTTCAGTTATTTGACTGTGGCCATGCTGGAGCACCGCCTTTAGTCGAGCAAATGGACTCTGGGACTTATTCTTTGTAAGCCTAGTATTTATTCTATCAGTCTCTTTTGCCGAACTGCTAAGTTACGGGGATGCAAACACACCAGCATCGGTTGTCAAGCAATGCTAGGGGGACAAACACAGACACACAAACATACACACACACATCTATACGACGGGCTTCTTTCAGTTTCCGTCTACCAAATCCACTTACAAGGCTTTGGTCGGCCCAAGGGTATAGTAGAAGACACTTGCCCAAGATGCCACCCAGTGGGACTGAACCTGGAACCATGTGGTTGGTAAGCAAGCTACTTACCGCATAGCCACTCCTGCACCTATCTAAACAAAGTAGGAACATGATAGCTTGTAATAGCTGAGAGTTGCATATCATAATAATAATAATAAAGTCAAACCAAATATTGAACTCAATCATGTGTATGTGAGTATGTGTGCCATCATCATCATTGTCATCATCATTTACATCCATGCTCCAAGTTGGCATGGTCAAATGGTTTGACAAGAAGTAATGTGTCCATAGACTGCATTGAGTTTCAGTGACATGGTTTTTATGACTGGGCACCCCTCCTAATGCTGACCACATTACAGAATGCGCTGGATGCACTACTTCATGCAACCCACACTAAGTAGTATCAAATATGTGTACTACTATATAAGAGTTCAAGACGCTATGTCTCCTGTTTAATGTTATCAGACAGTTATTGTTTTCTAACAGACAGCATCTCAAAGTGATGACAATAAACAGCTTCTGTATTTATATTTCTCTTCGTTTATTTTTGTTTGCCCTTTGTTATGTATCATTCAGCAATTTCTTATTGATTTATGTTTTTATGTCAGCTATAATCAGTTTTAATCATTTGAAAATTATGAGTTTCGACACAGAATGAATATATATGACGCAGAGAAAAGATTCAGAATGGTTGCAGGTGTCTTCCAGTGTCTGAAGAATATATGATTTAGCTCCTTTGTAAATCAAGTCACTAAGCTCTATTTGTATACATTAATCATTGTGCTGATAATTCCTAGGGAAAGAAAAGATCGTTAGAATCTATAAAGCTGCAGATATCTTCAACAGACATTGCCTTGGAAGCATTCTAATAATTTTTAAGAATAACCACAATGCAAATGAAGAAAATCATGCAAAGAGTTAGGCTGAGTTGTTGTTGGCACTCCATCGCTTACGGCATCGAGGGTTCCAGTTGATCCGATCAACGGAACAGCCTGCTCATGAAATTAACGTGCAAGTGGCTGAGCACTCCACAGACACGTGTACCCTTAACGTAGTTCTCGGGGAGATTCAGCGTGACACAGTGTGACAAGGCTGACCCTTTGAATTACAGGCACAACAGAAACAGGAAGTAAGAGTGAGAGAAAGTTGTGGTGAAAGAGTACAGCAGAGTTCACCACCATCCCCTGCTGGAGCCTCATGGAGCTTTAGGTGTTTTCGCTCAATAAACACTCACAACGCCCGGTCTGGGAATCGAAACCGTGATCCTATGACCGCGAGTCCGCTGCCCTAACCATTGGGCCATTGCGCCTCCACTAGGCTGAGTAACCTACAGAAGCGATCATAGTAAGATTGTGAAAAACATTTGGTTATATGCTGTGCATGCTCATGAAGAGACTAGTGTGGGTCTCACTTGAGTGGGAGCAAGCCAGAAGATACACGTAGAAGATGAGGACAGATCTATCAAAACTTCTTTAAAGACTGTGGGGTGGAAGCTGGCAGATATTAGCCTGACCCCGATGTAGGCTGGAGACAGGAGTTGCAGCCATACTGAGTGGAGATCAGTTGATATTTGATGTACCATAGAGAGCAGGAGGAACTAAGCTGATATATATATAAATATATATATATGTATATATTTATAGCTCTCTCTATATATATATTTATATATCACTGTGCCAGTGAAGGTACTTGGCCCAGTGGTTAGGGCATAGCATTCGTGATTGCTACACTGTGGGTTCGATTCACGAATCAGGCAGCGCATTGTGTTCTTGAACAAGACACTTCCTTTCACATTTCTCCAGTCCACTCAACTGTAAACAGAAGACCCTGCAATGGACTAGCCTTCTAATCAGATGGAAGGTTGGCCTTCTCAACTAGCATCGTTTGAAAGTTAAAAGTGATGCAAAGCTCATTGTGATCAGTGATGTATAACTACATCTGAGACTCTGGTCGATCACATTATCTTGTGGTATCATTGTACCACTGTATCAAGCAGGTGGTGGTG
>NC_068991.1:14488527-14495717 GCF_001194135.2 Octopus bimaculoides | reverse complement strand
AGGAGGAGGAGGAGGAGGAGGAGGAGGAGGTCAATGATGAAAATGTCTGCAATATTTCTCCCATATGGATACTGAAAAATTAAGAAGCAATTGGTAGAGACATTAGGAATGATTAACGAGAAGTATATTCATCTGAGATCAATAACATATCAAGTAATTGCATATATTGATTGCCGAGATATATAATTGATTCTACAAGTTCCAGTTTGGAAAAAGGGGGTAAACTAATAACTTTATACATAATAACATGAGGCTAAAGTTTCTCATCATCATCATCATCATTATCATCATCCTCATCGTCGTTGTCATCGTCGTCATCGTCATTGTTTTAAAGTCCACTTTTCTATGCTTGCATGAGTTGGATGGATTTTATTAAGGCAGATTTTCTATGACCAAATGCCCTTCCTCTTGTTGCTGAGCTGCATATGTTTTCAAGCAAGGTAATATTTCTCTCCATGGCCAGACATGTTTTTGCAATAGATTGGAATTGAATAACACGGCTTATATGATGGTGACAATTACAACTACCTCACAATGTCAAGGGGAGGAGACACAAAAACACACACACACGTGCACAGACACACACACACACACACACACACACACACACACACACACACACACACACACATGTATTTACATACGATGGTCTTTCAATTTCCATCGACCAAATCTACTTACAACGCTTTGATCGGTTCAGGGCTTTAGCAGAAGACACTTGCCCAAGGTGCCAAGCAGTGGGATTGAACACAAAAGTATGAGATCAGAAAGCATACTTCTCAACCACACAGCCACTCCTGGATCTGATGGGCATCATTTATTATTAAATTACCCTTGGTGTATAACCAGCATCTATTTTCTCAGTACCTGTGGGTGAAGGACACGGGACTGGCAGCGAGGGGAAGTGACATCACTTCAAGAAGCAGCTGGTTCAAAACAACCTCCTGCTCTCAGGTGTGTTGTGAAGGTCGGATCTGAGGGTAGTAGTCCTTGCTGGTTGGAGCTTGGGTAGAGGGCTCATGTGGATACAACTATTAAATTTTGCTGGTTTCTGTAACCTGACACTTGGAGGGTCCAGTGTCGACTGCAATCTCAAGGTGAGAGCAACCTCTATTTGTGCCTTACAACTACAAACTATTTCAATGCCCCGTTTGCCAGTTACTGATTTATTTTTTAACTGTTTTCCTTCATTTTCTGCTCCTGCCTTTCCGATTGCAAACACATTGATATATGCGTATAAATTCTTTTCTTCTTTTGCTTGTTTCAATTATTTGACTGTGGCCATGTTGGAGCACTACCTTTAGTCGGACAAATCAACTCTAGGACTTATTCTTTGTAAGCCTAGTACTTATTCTACTGGTCTCACTTGCTGAAGCACTAAGTTACAGGGAGGTAAACACACCAACATTGATTGTCAAGTGATAGTAGGGGGACAAACTTAGACACACACACGCACATACACATATTTCCGTCTACCAAATCCACCCATAAGGTTTTGGTCGGCCCAAAGCTATAGTAGAAGACGCTTACCCAAAGCACCACACAGTGGGACTGAACCCAGAATCATTTGGTTGGGAAGCAAGCTATTTACCACACAGCGACTCCTGCACCTATATATATATATATTTACTAACTGACCATAACAGATTTCTATCTCAGCAACTTGAAGAGCTACAAGGCCTTTGCCATTAAAGTCCAATGAGTCGTCCATGGGGCTAAGTGCTTTGTGGATGCGAAAGCATTGGTCACTCAATGACTGGACATAGACTTAACTGCTTATAAATACATTACTGCTCTATGAGTGTGTTTCTTTTTGGGATGTATGATCCACAGACAATAAATACATAATATATATATGTATATATCCGTCCCACCCATACCAGCATGGAAGGTGGACATTAAACGACGGTGATGATGATGATGATGATGATATACACGTGCTTGTAGATATGTATGCATACATCGTCTTTTAACGTCCATCTTCTATGTTGGCATTACGCACACACACACACACACATGCACCTGCATACACATACACATACATGTATAATATAGTGTGTGTGTGTGTGTGTGTGTGTGTGTGTGTGTGTGTGTGTGTGTGTGTGTGTGTGTGTGTGTGTATCTGAAAATGTTTTGTGGGGTAATTCTTCTCAGCTTAGTGATGGACATCATTCTGTCTAAACAGATTATTTTACAGGTAGAAAACATTAAAAATGCAACTGAGTTTTTAAGTTTTAATTAAATAGCTTAGCCTTAGGATTCACCCCAAGTTGTCACACACTTGTATCATAATACGATTAACAATTTTAAACATCGCTATGCAAAGACCATTAAATTTTAGTAGACCAGACACCTGAAAATAAGATAATTTTAAAGACTTCGCTACCAATCTTCTTTCACAGTTCACTACTACATTGTCCCTCACCTGTATTTCTAGCTAGCTCTTACTCTCACGACACTTATCTGCTTACCCTTATCGACCTTCTGGACAGGAGATGGACAGGAGAAACAACAATTAGAAGGTCAGGGAAAAAAGGACAGGTCATTTGTGGCCTTCTTTCCTCAGTCAAGTTACCAGATGTCCTTACAGTTTCGGGCAGTTACACTTGAGACAGTTCAATCTAGTTCACACACACACACACACACACACACACACATACAAATATATATAAAGGGGACTAACACGGGGTTTAAAATTTACAGCAGTTGTTTTGGTAGAATTTTATTGATGTATTCATAGATTACACATAATCCACTAATTTTAGGTAAAATTTTAAACAGGTATAAACAGGTGAGATAATACCTTGAACATGACAAATTTAACCAACATTCTTGGATACTTATCCAATAATATTGGTTGGATTTGTTACGATCAATGTATTATCCCACCAGAGATAATACATTATATCTTATCTCACCTGGCTGTAATGATGTTGAAATACCGTTATTTGGTTTGACTTCATTATAACAACTTATATATAAATATAAATATATATGCATGTGTGTATCGTAAAGTCTACTTTTTTCTGTCGTGGGCTTATATGCCCCATTATTAGAATATTTTCCTTAGCCATTGCACGGTGATCGCTATAAGCTTTAAGCGTATATAAATACTATTAATATTATTTACAGGATTGTAAAACTCAGCACTGTATAACAAAACCGTTCACACACATATATATATATACATGTGCACACACACACACACACACACACACACACACACACACATACATACATACATACATACATACATACATACATATATATATATATATACACATATATATATATATATATATATATACTGTAAATCCTCGAGTATAGTCTGCCTTTGAGTATAATACGCAGGGGGATTTTTAGGGGGCTGTACCGATGAAAAACCTAAACCTTGTGTATAATACGCACCCCTTCTCTAACTTGAGTTAAGGAGGTCTATATTACGTCCTTGGTTTGGAAACATATATACGGTAACGTCCTTTATTATTATTGTATATATAACATAATGCAAATGTGTTGCTTTTTTGTGCACTTTGCAGAAAATAAAGAAATAACAGTAATAACGTCAGTGAAAAATAAACATTAAGTAAATTGCATTTACATGTTTATCACTTAGAAAATTTTGCTTAGAAAAATTTTTCATTTTTAACCTCGTATATAGCATGCACTAGAAATTTTTACCTTTAAATTTTGGGTAAAAGTGCAGATTATACTCGAGGATTTACGGTGTGTGTATATATATATATATATATATATATATATATATATATATATGTGTGTGTGTAATACATACATGCGTATATATATATATATAATTGATTGTAACACCTTGTCAGATATTAAAATGGTTGCCACCTCATTCAATCTTCAGTCAAACTGCTCAATGGCATACACCCATAAGGACTGAGGAGGACTTTGAAAACCCGCTGATGATGTACAAGATCAACACGATATAAATCAAACATGAGTAAAGAGTAGACATATTTGATTTCTTCACAGTCCTAGCTTGGAATTGCACATGCATAATTTGCCATGTGCTGCACAAGTGATTTGATTATTGCAGATGCAGTGGTAAGAATTTGAGTGAGTACAATTGTGGTTGCATGAATTTTTGTAATGGTGATGTGTGCAGTTATATATAAATATATATATATATATATATATATATATATATTTATGGAGCCATACATAGAAACACTCATATGTTTGCTTGCATGTAGACATTCACAATTATAAAGTGACAGGAAATAAAAGAGATTTAAATGCCTACAGTGAGATATATATGCATATATTATACATACCTGCGAACACACTTAGATGTGCACACACACTTACATGCAGACACACTTACAAGAACACAAATTCACAGGCTCATATATGTACATACATGTGTGTATGTGTGTTTGTGTATGTGTGTGTGTGTGCATGCATGTGTGTGTGTGTATATATACAATATGTATATGCATATGTAATATGTATATATATATAATACGTATATATAATATGTATGTATATACAATATGCATATATAATATGTATACATGTATATATGTATATGCACACACACACACACACACAAACATGCATACATACATACATACATGCATATATATATATATATATATATATATATATATATATATATATATATATATATATATATATATATATATATATATACATGTATATACATATATATACATATATTTATACATATTTATATACATACATACACACACACACACACACACACATATATATAATTGATCACTTCACCTTATATATATACAATACATACACATATATGTAATAACAGTTTCAATCAGTTTCATATGACTAAAGCGTTTTGTGGGCATGTAGGACATGTAATGTCCTACATGCAATGTCCTACATGTAATGACCTACATGTTTTGCAGTGCATGTAGAGCATGTGAGATAGAGCCAAGTCAACTTGTAATTTGACAGACACAACTCCGAACAAAATGTTGCTTTTCTTCATTTGTCCACTCACACACACACACAAACACACACACAAATGCATATATCATATATATGTTACCAGTATTGTATGAAACTAAGATATTGTAAAGAAGGCCTTAGTAGTTCTATAGGCTATTTAGCAAGTTATTTTGTTAAAATATGAAATACATATATTGCATTCTTACCTTGTATACTTTGTTTTATCACTTTTAAAATGTCTAGCATTTCTGTCACCTCACTGCCTTAGATATACTTGTATACTTTTATTCTTTTACTTGTTTCAGTCATTTGACCACGGCCATTCTAGAGCACCACCTTGAAGCGTTTTTTTTAGTTGAAGAAATCGACCCCAGGACTTTTTTTTTAAATTTGAAGATTAGTACTTATTCTATCAGACTCTTTTGCCAAACCGCTAAGTTACAGTGATGTAAAGACATCAACACTCATTGTCAAGTGGTGATAGAGGGACATACACAGGCATAAAGACTCACACACATAGCTATATGTGGATTCTTTCAGTTTCCATCTACCAAATCCACTCACAAGGCCTTGGTTGGCCTGAGGCTATAATAGAAGACACGCAATGGGACTGAACCCATAACCATGTGGTTGAGAAGCACTGATGATAAAATATTAATACTGAACTTTTACTGAAACTGAAATTACCAAAGGACATAGTACGATTTTTATTGTCTGTCTCTTATCGCATTAGTCTGAATTTAAATTATATTTTAAAATCACAAAACCCATTTTTATCTTGAATCTAGGACAATTCACCATAAGGTATTTCACCGTCGGACAATTGGCCGTAAGACAATTCACCGGACAGATTTTTCACCTCAAGGACATTTTGTAGTAAAGCATAAGAAGAGAAGATAAAAAATAAAAATCAAAATAATGAAGGGGATACATTGTATTTAAAAAGTTAAGCTAAAAAAACTAAAAAGCTAAAAATCATGTAAGTTCATTGCAATTGAGTGCAAATAATGTTTTTGATTTTGATGGTAACCTCTGACAATACTTAGTATGCACTTATAAACATCTTTGTATTTTTTCCCTGGTTGTGGTTTCTCCTCTTGCTGCATCGTTTACCTTCTTTTTAGAAAGAGATTCTTCATTTCTCAAGACATTGAAAAATGACCTTTCTCAAATTTAAATGACCTTTCTCAAATTTAAATGACCTTTCTCAAATTTAAATGACCTATCTCAAATTTAAATGAGCTTTCAGTTTTTAAATTATCATTTCAGCAATTACCAAAAATGACTGCTGTAAATAATTGTTCCTTTATCCACCTTATTTAATTAATGACACAATTTCAAGCTTCTAAGTTTTACTGCAGAATGTCCTTGCTGCGAAATATCCATACAGTGGATTGTCTTACAGTAAATAGTCCTATGGCCAATTGTCCTACGGCGGATTTCTTTACAGCAAATTGTCCAGTCACCTTTTATGTTAGCACTAAAATATTTCTTAGTTTTGTACTGTACAAATGCATTCACTTAAGAAGTCCATGCTTCATTCTTATTCAATATTATGCTGCAGCTTGCCAAGACAGTTGCTTGTTTATCTATTACGATGTGTGCAGTCTAGTATAAAACAGTTTGAATACCCTTCATGCTTGGCTCAACGAATATAGATAGATAATCGTTAAAATATTATGAGTAATAACTGTACGCTCTTTGTCACAATCGGGAATGTAAATCAAAATTTTAGCACCAAACACAGCTGGCAGGAACTTATTGTTAGATATATTATATTTATTTTGATTGCTTGTAGCTGTAGATTATGGTTGGCATCTTGTCAATTAGTGGAAATATTTCGGTCATTTCAGATATTGCATAAGAAACATTTGGTAATTCACAGCGTATCTTGGAATTGCATACACTTAATTATATTTTATTACATTTCTTGAAGTATAAGAGAATCTGGAGAACTCCAAGGCATTCAAAACAATATACTTGTTTTGTACAATGCGAACAACACATATGCACATATGTGCATATGCACACGTGCATACGCACACACACATAATGCATATATATAGACATATATGTGTATATGAATATATATATATATATATATATATATATATATATGCATATATAAAAATATATACATATATATGCATAGTGCATACATATACACAGACATACATGTATGCACATGCACATAAACACAAGTATATATATATATATATATCTATATATAT
>NC_068991.1:14487241-14488374 GCF_001194135.2 Octopus bimaculoides | reverse complement strand
CTTATACACCAGATGTGCCATCAAAACTCTTGATTGGACCATGTCAGGTGGGGGAGAAGAGCCATGCAAGGAACGGGAAAATCACGGTGGTGCACCAGCATGACCGCAGCCACTTGGCTGAAACACATAAATAAATAAATAAATAAATAAAAAATAGACATATAGATACCTACACATAAATACATATATATATATATATATATACATACACCATAAATAGATGCACACATTCATACTTACATATGTACATACATACTTCTGTACATACATACACACCTGCATACACACGCACTCATACATACACATATATGTACAAATGTCACTGCTAAGTCTTTATATGATTCAGATGACTTTGAACAAAGAAAAAATTTTTCTCTTTCTTCATATTGCCAATTTCTCCAAGACTTTTCCATATAAAGGAATCTAGAATGAAGAATTCTGGCAAATTGTTCAAATTTCTCAAACCATCGACATGCAGGTAACATATCCATTGATCACAGAATTAGCTTAACGGAATTTTTGAGCTTTCTTGTTTGATTATAATTATAATTTTTAATTATGTGGAGGGTAGGGGGTGTTAAATGACAATGTTTAATATATTAAAAAATTTCTTTTTTTTTTGTTTTTCTCAAAATGAAATGTGTAATTGTATTTGTCAAATATATACTTATGTGTGTGTTTGTGTGGGTGTGTGTATATGTATGCATTATATGCATAAGTATATACATATACATATATAATTATACACACACACACATACACACACACATGCGCACATATACACACACAAATATACATATATATTTATATGGAAATAATGATTTCAAATTTTGGATCAAAGGCCATCAATTTCGGAGGATGGGGTAAGTTGATTATACTGACCCAACCCCAATGCACAACTGGTACTTATTTTGTCGACCCCAAAAGGATGAAAGGCAAAGTTGACCTTGGTGGAATTTGAACTTAGAACATGAAGCATTTTGCTCTGGCATTCTAAAAATTATGTCAGCTTGCCGCCTTTATATATGGAAATAATTATAGATATATGTATATACATACATATATGTATACATAAATGCACACACACACACACACACACACACACACACACACACACACACACACACACACAC
>NC_068991.1:14483333-14486302 GCF_001194135.2 Octopus bimaculoides | reverse complement strand
TAATAATAATAACAATAATAATAATAATAATAATAATAATAATAATAATAATAATAATAATAATAATAATGATAATAATAATAATAATAATAATAATAATAATAATAATAATAATAATAATAATAATTCTCTTTGTTTATAAATAATACTGACAGTAAATTTAGGGCATTTTTTTTGTCATATTTGTTTTTTTATAAAACACACAAACAAACATAAATCTACTCTCATGAATACATAAATATTTACCTAATAGACATGTCCACAAGCTTGAGACAATCTTCATATTGTGTATGTCATGTTTGTGTATGGATGGTTTTGGACATATACATACATACATACATACATACATACAATATACATATCTCTCCCTCTCTTTCTCTATATACATACATATACACACACACAAACACACACACATACAAGCATACAAGCACATACATGCACAAACAATTTTGATTAACTGATTGTAGTGAGCCTTTTGAGATTTTCATATATTTTATCCATAAATTTTTATATATGCTTTTATTTTCATCTTACTTTCAATATTTCTTCCTAAAATCTTTTTCACAAATATCATCTCATTTCTATTTTCAAGTTTTTCTCATTTTTATTATGTTTTGAGATTTATTAATATTCCAAGTTTTTGCGAAAATATCTTTATTTTAATGAGTGCTTTCAATGCTATCGTAATTATTAGCTGCCACTACTCTATTCTTCTTCCTCCTCCCTAACCTAACCATGTTTCTACAATATATATATTGATTGAACATCCACAGACATTTAGCCATCTTCTCTGAAAAGGTGAATTTCAAAACATCTGGCCATGTTGCATGAAGACAATACATAACACATACACCCCACTGCACACATACATAGGAATATGTATTCATTTATACATGGATACATATATATGTGTGTGTGTGTGTGTGTGTGTGTGTGTGTGTAAATATATATATATATATATGTATACATTTTTAATCTTTTACTTGTTTCAGTCATTTGACTGTGGCCACGCTGGAGCACCGCCTTTAGTCGAGCAAATCGACCCCAGGACTTATTCTTTGTAAGCCTAGTACTTATTCTATTGGTCTCTTTGAATTATGATAAGAATTTGGTTCTTATCATAATATTGCAATATATATATATTGTGTGTGTGTGTGTGTGTGTGCATACAATTCAATAAACAAACGATTCAAAAAATGAATAAAAAACAAAAAGAAAAAAAACGAAAAGAAGAAAACAAACATGAGGATGTGCACAAGAATTATATTAGTTTGACGCTAGGAGGAAAGGGGAGAATTTCAAAGGAAGTGACGGCGCCCGAAGCAGACGTGGAAGTGGAGTATTTTTGACGAGCTCAGGACCACAGGCCTGACATGGGAAACAGTCAAGAAACACGCCAATGACTGCAAAAAATGGAAAACAACTGTTGAGGCCCAATGCTCCACAAGGGGCAAAAAAGATTGAGAGAGAGATATATGTATAAATGTATATCATCATCATCATCATCATCGTTTTATGTCCGCTTTCCATGCTAGCATGGGTTGGACGATTTGACTGAGGACTGGTGAAACCAGATGGCTACACCAGGCTCCAATCTGATTTGGCAGAGTTTCTACAGCTGGGTGCCCTTCCTAACGCCAACCACTCTGAGAGTGTAGTGGGTGCTTTTATGTGCGACCGGCATGAAGGCCAGTCAGGTGGTACTGGCAACATATATATATATGGCGTTAGGAAGGGCATCCAGCTGTAGAAACTCTGCCAAATCAGATTGGAGCCTGGTGTAGCCATCTGGTTTCACCAGTACTCAGTCAAATCGTCCAACCCATGCTAGCATGGAAAGCGGACGTTAAACGAAGATGATGATGATGATGATATATATATATATATATACATGTGCATACAAACATCTACATAGGTATGTGCATATATATATATGTACATATGTGTGTGTGAGTGCCTGTGTGTGTAAGTGTGCTCATGTGTACACACATGTGTGTGCGTACATAGTATATTCTCTCAACTACATTCAACACTTCGGAAACAAAAATATTGAAGTCCATCTAAACTTAGTGCTAATCATATTTTCTTGAAATTATACTTTCTATTTATTATATTTATTTCTACATGTATTGATTTTTGTATTTATCTATTTTTCATTTATTCATTTATTCATTTATGTATTTATTTATTTATATATTTATTCATTTATATTCACTTTTACCTGACTCTCTCTCCCTTCTTACATTTATTATTATTTTTTTTTTATTTTGTTAGGTTTTTCAAGTGGTAGAATAAGGAGAAAGTATGTCAAATGATTTCAAGAGAATCGATTTAAACAGTTTTCAGCAGACCAAATTAATTTTCATGAATTTAGCTATAATTTTCTCGTCTAAACAAGATTCAATCAAATTGTTTCCTGCAATACTCACTTACTCACTCAATTCTGTAATATCTAATCTAATCTAGCCAACCCAATCATGCTTGTTAAATGTTTCTCCATCAGTTCTTAGATATGCATGCACTTGTGTATGCACATAAAGGCACCCATTACACACATCATGCAGGCACGTAAAAGCAACTACTCTCGGAGTGGTTGGCTTTAGGAAGGGCATCCAACTGTAGAAAACCATGCTAAATGAGACTGGAGTTTGGTGCAGCCTTCCAGCTTACCAGCCCAACTGTCCAACTCATACCAGCATGGACAATGGATGTTCAATGATGATGATGATGATGATGATATATAGATATAGAAAGAGATAGACAGAGAGAGAAAGAGTGAGACACAGAGAGATGGAGATAAATAGATAGATAGATAGATAGATAGATAGATAGATAGACAGATAGAGAGATACATACATACATACATACATACACATGTATGTATATACATTTTTATTCTCCCTTTCTTTCACTGGCAAACACATTTACATTCACATATCCATATCTGTATGTAGTTATGAATATAT
>NC_068991.1:14481513-14483045 GCF_001194135.2 Octopus bimaculoides | reverse complement strand
TATATATACATATGTATATATATGTATATATATCATCACCATCATCATCATCATCATTATCATCATTTAACAACCATGTGCAAATGCTTCCATGGATTGGATGGTTTGACAAGGATCCACCAAGCCAAAAGACTGCATCATACTCAAGTGTCTGCTGTTGCATTGTTTCTTTGACTGGATGTCCTTCCTAACTCCAACCACTTTACAATGTATACCAGGTGCTTCTTTCTCATGCCTTTGGCACTACTAAGGCAACCATGTAACTCACAAAGCAACAAACCCAGAGCTGGAGGATTCTGTGTCTGTGTATCAGATGGAGGCTAAGCTATGGGGGGAGGGTGGGGAAAGGCTGAGGTAGGGGAGTGCCATACTGTACAGTTTTCCTCTACCAACTCCACTTACATGGCATTACTCCATCTCTGACTATAATAGAAGACACTTTGTAAACTGCCATATTGCAGGAATGAACTTCAAAGTATATGAGTTTGAAGAAAAATTCCATGTTAAAAGCAAGGTGCATACTAAATGCATTACACAATAAATTCTTAATTTATCAGAATATCTTTGACAGGCAGAAAAGGAAAAGGAAGACCTTGTGATAGTTGTAAGCAATTATGGATAATAAGGGGAGATAATTTGAAGGAAATCAAAAATAATTTGACAGTTCCATTAATCATTTTGATACCCACATGTCTGAGATCAGCCGTGGTTCTTTAACGCACAGCTGTTGTTTTGGAGTTGTCTAAATTAAAACCGTCTATCAAAATTTCATGTTAAATTATGTTCCAAATTCCAGATTAATAACGACAGTTATTTTACAAAATTTTTCGTTATATCTGAAATTAATTAACACAAAGGCAAAATATTTCAACAGAAATATCATAACATATCATTCATACGAAAGGAAGACCACCATGATTTTGTTACAAAGACAGGAGACTATTATAGATGTATTTTAGGCTTTGGACTAGCCTCAACAGCATTGCACAAACCTTATTTCTGAACAAAATAAGGATATTTTAACATTTACAGAGGCAGGCGTGGTAAATCTGGTGAAGACACGCTTCTTGTGTTCAGATCCATTGTGTAGAACTCTGAGTAACTGTTTCCTACAATGGTCCAAGGTCAATCAAAGCATTTGGAATGGATTTAGTAGAGGAAAACTCATTGAGTTCCATCATTTATACATATATATATTATATATACAACAAGCTTTTTTCAGTTTCCATCTACTTTATATAAATAAGTACTATATGTTGTTCAGTACATGGCTTGATTTCAAGCTGAAGACAACTCTTCATATTAGCTCTGCATATAAAATTTGGTATAAAATATTGATCTAAATTTGAGACATTTCACTTTAATTGAGCCCTCTGGTTATTCTCTTCACACAAAATAAAAATTTGAAGTACAATATTCATAAGATAGTTATGTATGTATATGCACATGCATGTTTATGGGCGTGCCTGTTGATGTGTACACACACACACACATATATATATATATATATATATATATATATATATATATAT
>NC_068991.1:14472513-14479645 GCF_001194135.2 Octopus bimaculoides | reverse complement strand
TATATATATATATATATATATGTATATATATACTCATGTGAATGTGTATTCACAAACTTTTAATGCTGACAGTTATTATGAAGGAATAATTCTCTCCTTTGTGTTATTTATCTATTAAGAGACACCACATGTGTGTATGTGTTTCTGTCTGTCCATCCATGTTTGGGTGTGTGTGTGCATGTGTATGTGTGTGTAAATTTGTTTAAGCATGCGGTCATAGTGCACACTTTTAATTGAGGACATACATATGCATAGAAATCCTGTAAATCTTTCAATTTTCCATCTGCTAGAGATACTTGTATATTTTAGCCCTATAAGGTAAAGACCCCCCCCCTCCCTCTCTAGTCATGAATGACCATGAGATTGCATCTAGAAAGTTACCCTCCAAGGCACAAGTCCAGGCAAGGTTGTTTATGGAAGATCAGCAGTCACCCATGCATGCCAGCCTCCCCTCTCCACATTGCTGATGTTACCCAAGGAAAAAACAAAGGCTGATACAGCTTGGCACCAGTGACATCACAGAACTCATTTCTACAGCTGAATGAACTGGAGTAATGCGAAATTAAGTGTCTTGCTCAAGAACACAACACAACCTGGTCCAGGAATCGAACTCATTGCCTCATGATTGTGAGCCCTACATTCTAACCACTAACCATGTGGTTGGTAAGCAAGCTACTTACCACACAGCCACTCTTGCGTAGTAGTAGTAGTAATAATAATAGTAATAATAATAATAATAAAAATTAATAAATAATAATAATAATAATCCTTTCTACTAAAGGCACAAGGCCTGAAATTTGGTGGAGGCGGGTTGGTGGAAAACTCAAGGGCCACATACTTTAGCTATATCACTATATAACCCTTGGATGTATAGTACTTTGTATCTTAAGCTTAGTAACAATAAGTCATTTAGGTATATACAGCAGTTGGTGAGCTAGGTATTGAGTTTGTTGCAGTGTAAAAGAAATATAGAACAGGATATTTTCTGAGGGGACAATCTCACAAAAATAGGAGTCAGAGAAATAATTTTAAATGCAAGATGCTACAGCAGAATAAAGAAGGAATACAACATGAAGGAGCCACACGTCTTTAACCAAAACAGACACACAGTTGCTTTAGGTTACTATAGAATGAAAGAGGTATCGATGTGTTACTCTGAAATAATGCTAAATACTACTTCAGTGATTAATGCGATAGGTTGTATGGCTTACTACAAGTAGAAAACTGCACAAAGTTTCAACTATACAATATAGTCAGTGAAGATGTAATGAATGAATTTTGCTTGAAGAACTGAAGAAGACCGAGGAGGGAAAATTGGTCAGAAGTTTCGGAAGTACTGAAAGTTCTTTGGATGTGTTGGAATTTTTCTGGATGTGTCACTTTGGCCAGTTAGTTATTTAATAATATTTTCTGAAAATGTCCACTTCAGTTATTATTATTATTATTATTATTATTATTATTATTATTATTATTATTATTATTATATAATTATTATTATCATCATCAGTGTTGTTGTTGTAATCATCATCATCATCATCATCATCATCATCATTATTATTATTATTATTATTATTATTATTATTATTATTATTATCATTATTATTATTATTATTATCTGCTAGAATATAAATGGAATAAGGGAAAGGAAATTTAATCAGGCCTCAACATAATGGATCAAATTATGGAGAAAGTAGGAGAATCAAGTGCAAATTTAATACAGGATAAATTTGGTAAGACCAGATAAGGTTAAGGTCTCTACAAGGATGGAAATTTCACCTACACCCTTGCTATATTTCTGAATAGACAGCTACTACTAATGTATTAGGCTAAGAACCAAAGTGCTTTTCATCTTATACACAGGAAGGAAGCACTGCACTTTCGATCCTTTGCAGAGTTGCTGAGGCTGATGGGAAGGAAGTAGGAAGTTAATATCAGATTAGAGACTTGCTTTAAATTTTTGCCATGGACTGGACTCTACTGACACGACTCAAGCAGTTAGGCAGTTGTGTTACACTGGGTCACTGGTCAAATCTACCACACAAGTTGGCCATGCTAGGTTTTGAAGTTGGAAGGTTTAGAATTCAAAGAATTGGAACAAATGCTGTAAGGCATCAGGTCTGATGATCTTACAGTTCTGCCAATCCTCTACTCTAAATTGGTACCCTTTCATTGACCACAGAAAAATGAAATGTAAAGCATGGCTTTCATTAGGAGTGGTCCACGTAAACATTTATGATACAGAGGCTGGGAGCCTTTTTCTGTTCGGGAGTGAATCGTCATCACATGTCACTTAGTCGCAAACACATGTCATATAGCTGCAATAGAATACTGTATCACCAACAATAATGTGATTTCTCTCTAAGACATCACCCAGTAATCTATCAAGTCCATTTACACATTTCTCAATACATACTGCTGTTATGACTTTCCTCCCTCGTTTTATGCCTCCATTGAAGATGGGTAGATTTGCTAGTATACTAAAAGATGTTTCAAATTGTAGCAGGAAGATTATCATGGAATATTCTCAGGAGATCTTGAGAATATTCCCAGCAGTAAAGTTGATGGAAATGTGACAATGGGATTTTGTTCTCATCACACATACATGTATGTACACACAGAAATATTCACTCAAATATATACACATATATATACACACAGATACATATGTCTCTTTCAGCATGTGTGTATACACATACAGAGATTTCAACTCACACATGCACACATAAACATGTATCCATCATACATACATATATTTATGTGTATTAGTTGTTTGTGTGTGCCTATATATATATATATATATATATATATATATATATATATATATATATATATATATATATATATATATATATATGTATGTATGTATGTATATACACATGAACAAATATTCACATACACACATGCATACATACTTACATGTATAAACATACAGATAGACACATACTCATCTGTGTATAAAAATATGTCCCTGTGTGAGTATGTGCACACACACACACACAGACACACACACACATACACACACATCTATAGATAATAGCGAAACATAATTCTCAGCCAATAAGAACAGAAAACGATGTTTGGCAGTCAATTCTAATTATGCTAGATTTTTCTTTTAGATTGGAATCGGACGTGAGATTTCTTGTAATATAATGGAATCATCCATGACAAATGCATGTGCCATGTCTACAACAATAAATTGTTGCTGTCAGCATTTTTGCATTTTGTGTTTGGCTTTTGACAGAGTCACAGGACAGTTGGTGTGAGAGTGGGGGATTATTTCAGACGAGTTCAGTATGTGGACATACAGATATAATGATTGAGTGCATGTGTTTATATTTGGAGGGAGGAGGGAGAGATATAGAGAAAGAGAGAGAGAGGAGAAGAGAGATAGAGTCTATTAATATTAATTTTGGTCTGGAAGCTTAAACTGGGATATATTTCTTTATTGCCCATGGAGGGATGAACATAGAGGGGACAAACAAGGAAAGACAAGGGGATTAAGCCGATTACATCGACCCCTGTGCATAACTGGTACTTATTAGGTATGAGAAAAAAATATTCAGACAAATACATAACAAAAACACCAGGACTTACAAATATATATAACATACAGAAAATTGCACTACTGGGTACTGCACACATTCTACGCAAAACACTTTCAATACAGTAAACATAAGAGCACCACAGCAAACCACAGCACATACCTAAGGCGCACAGAGCTGCGCTCGGTAGTGAAGTGAAAGCACGTTATAAAAATAAAACTACTGAACAATGATAATAATAATAATAATAATAGTAATAATAATGATAATAATAATTAATTCGTTTTATTGGCCACAAGGGCTCAAAATAAGCAGTACCTCTCACGTGTTTCTAATATAAGCACAAGGCCTGAAATTTTGGTGTCTATTCAATTAAATTGTCTCCAGGGATCAAATGGTATTTATTTTATCAACTCCAAAAGGCTGAAAAGCAAAGCCTGGCTTTGTAGAATATGAACTCATAAATGTAAAGTTGGAAGACATGCCACTAGACATCTTGTCAGGTGTGCTAATGATTAGGTGGTCGCTGTCTCAATCCAAGAAAGATGTTCCTGCAATTTCTCGCCAAATCCGAACAGATGATTTGTTTATAGTAACCAATGGTTGTGGTAGTGGTGGAGAAGATCTGGTGGCGGAGGCGGGGGAATCAGTTACATGACATTGACAATATCATTCAGGACAATCACAAAAGCAATAGCAACAACAACAACAACAACAACAATAAAAACAATATAACTGGTGATAAAAGAAATATAAAGTACCTGATTCAGCCGAAATGATTTATGTTAAAAACAAAAGTGAATAGCTTTTTTCTTTGTTTTTTCTTTTAAGTGCAAACAACAATAAGAACAACAGAAATAATAAAAACAACCAATAAATGCAACATTATTAACAACACTGATAGAAATCTAAGGGAAAATCCATTTCTAACTAATATATATATATATATATATATATATATATATATAGATAGTGGGAAGTATTATTACAATTTATTGTTATTTCTGGTTTCTAGAATTGCTGACATTAGCAGTCAGGAAATGGGAAATATATCTGCATATGCATGTGTATATGTCTGTGTGTATATATATATATATATATATATATATATATATGTACTATTTATGTATGTATGTATATATACTATGTATGTATGTATGTATGTATGTATGTATTTCTTTAAACTTGCTTCA
Source organism: Octopus bimaculoides (assembly GCF_001194135.2). NCBI lineage: Eukaryota > Metazoa > Mollusca > Cephalopoda > Octopoda > Octopodidae > Octopus > Octopus bimaculoides. Next base: position 14,474,910 of record NC_068991.1, on the reverse strand, counting down.
ATCATTAGACTACACCCATTCTGGGGCACCTATTTGATGGGTCTAGTCGAACAAATTGACCTCACTACTTTTTTTTTTTGTCAAGTGTTACTTTTCCTATTGATCACTTTTCCTGAATTATTAAGTTATGGGGACATAAACAAAGCAACACTGGTTGGTCAGGGAGTGACCATTGGTTTCATTCCTATAAGGCTTTTAGCTGTAAAAACAATTATGGGTGACCAATGGTCACTATTTGACCAGCCATAAACAACAACCTTTTAAGGTAGGGGACAAACAAAGAGCAATGCCAAACTCACATTGATACACTTTACACACATACCTATTATATAACATAAAGAGCTTCTTTCAATTTCTGTCTATCAAATTCACTCATAGCATGAGACTATAGTAGAAAATTATTGTCTAAGGTGTCACATATTGAAACTGAACCCAGAAGCATGTGGTTCAGTCACCAACTTGTCATCATCATCATCATCGTTTAACATCCACTTTCCATGCTAGCATGGGTTGGACGATTTGACTGAGGACTGGTGAAACCAGATGGCTGCATCAGGCACCAATCTGATCTGGCAGAGTTTCTACAGGTGGATGTCCTTCTTAACGCCAACCACTTTAAGAGTGTAGTGGGCGCTTTTACGTGCCACCGGCACGAGGGCCAGTCTGGCAGTACTGGCAACAGCCACACTCAAATGGTTTGTCTTTTACATACCACCTGCACTGGAGTCAGTCCAGCGGCACTGGCAATGACCTCGCTCGAATGTTTTGTTCCTGTGCCACCGGCACAAGTGCCAGTAAGGTGACACTGGTAACGATCACACTCAAACGGTGTTTTTTACGTGCCACTGACATGGAAGTCAGACAGCTGCTTCTGGCAGTGATCCCGCTCGGATGGTGCTGTTAGCACTCCACTGGCTCGTGTGCCAGTCATCAAATTTTATATATATATATATATATATATATATATATATATATATATATATATATATATATATACATACATATATATCGCAATGTCACTGGTGCCAAGCTGTATCAGCCTTTACCTTTCCCTTGGACAACACCAGTGGTATGGAGAGGAAGTCCTGTATGCATGGGTAACTGCTGGTCTTCCACAAACAACCTTACCCAGACTTCTGCTTCAGAGGGGAACTTTCTAGGTACAATACCACAATCATCCATGATCGAAGGGGGTCTTTATCCTTTACCCTATACATCTATATATGTATGTGTGGGTGTGTTTCTTTACATGCTATTATTTATAACATATCTACCTGAAGATCAATATTCCCAGAGAGAATCTGTGTATATTATATATGTGCATGTGTGAGAGAGTGTGTGTTTGTGTCTCCTTTTCTTGACTTCATGTTGAAGTTGTAAATGAGTGTTGCTGTGAAACAAGTAGGGTCAGATTCATTTCCAATATTGTCCAAAAACATGTCTGGTCACAGGGAAATATTACCTTGCTTGAAACCAGGCAAAGGTTGGCAATAAGAAGGGTATCCAGCCAGAGAAAACCTGTTTCATAAACTTCATCCAATCCTATGCAAGAATGGAGAATTTGGATGTTAAAACAACAACAACAACAACAACAATGATGATCAAGAAAATATACCCAAGTGTGTGTGTATGTGTGTATGTGTGTGTGTGTGTGTGTGTGTGTATGTGTGTGAACATATTTTCCAGACTAAAGTGGACAACTTATGAATGTATTTTGTATCACAAATTACTATAACAGCCACCAATAACTGAAAAAGATTCTGTTGCTATGGACCAGTGCTAAGCGAGAATATATTTTCCTGGTGTATGTATGAACAATATATGAATGTGTTCTATTCTCTTGACTATTATAGCCAACAATACCTGAAAGATGTTGTGTTGCTATGTAAATATATTTGTGAATGTATTATAATTTATATTGCTTTCATTTTATTTTATTTTATTTTATTTCTTATTTATTATATTTTATATATATATTTATATATTTTTTTTTTTGTGTATTTCATCTGATTGATTTTGGTATTTGTATAAGCCGTACCATAGTCCTGCCAACATATGCCACGTTGAATAGAACTGGGTTGTATACTTCGTAATGAAATGACGATCTAAAAGTGCAAATATGGTAAGGAAAAAAGGAGAACAGCAACTTTTTAGATTTTTTTTGTTTTTGTTTTTTTCTTCTTTTTTTTTTGGTTGTTCACATTTTGCTGAGACAAGTTATGATACAAACCAGGGGAAAAAAAAGAAGAAAAAAAAAAAGAAAATGAAAAGTAGAGAAAAAAAAAAGAAAGGGAAACATTTTGATTTCATTCATCGTTTCAGTAATAATAGCCAAGTGGATATTTGGATTCTTAACAAAAAAGGCAAAAAAAAAAGAAAAAAACTATTAAACAGTGA
>NC_068991.1:14468317-14470803 GCF_001194135.2 Octopus bimaculoides | reverse complement strand
TATATATATATATATATATATATATATGATTAATTTACAGTTATGGATATTCATGATCCACCTGTTGGGAAAATGAAATAAAGAAAAAAAAAATTGTGATGGATTGGTGAGTTATCTATTCTTTAGGGTAAGATATTTATTAAATGGTTAATTAATATCAACCACGGAAATTAATTAATCGTTATGAAATCATCTAAAGAAAATAGTTTTATGTGGTATATAAAATGCGCTATCAATCCAGCTGTGCATCAAAATTATGAAATGTTGTAAAATTAATTAATTAATCTAATATGAAGAACAAATTAATCTTCAAATCATTGTGAAAGTTTTTTTTGTTTTTTAATTTTTGAATAGTAGTGGAAAGAAAACTGAAAACATAACAAGTTTTATTTATGTTGCATCGTCTGATTCACATCAGGTTGGAAAAAAAGAGGGAAAATGTGCTGGTTTCTTTCTTTTTTTTTTTTCTGAGAAAAATTCATTTTGTAGATAGAAAACAACATTCTTCGGTACAGGGACCACTTGTTCAAGGTTTTAAACTACAGGACAACCAACCACAACCCAGTATAGATTAGTTGCTAATCAGTGGGAAAATAATAGGATTTTTAGGAACCAGTCTGTATGCCAATAGGATCCATTTTTCTTCGGTGCAGGGACCACTAATTCAAAGTTTTAAACTACAGGATGACCAATGTAATCCAATATGGATGAGTTGGTGATCACAGGGGAAAATAACAGGATTTTTAGAAACCATTCAGCGTGCCAATAAAATCCATCTTTCTTCGGTATAGGGACCACTCACAGTTTTAAACTACAGGATGACCAATGCAACCCAGAACAGATTAGTTGGAGGTCACAGGGGAAAATAACAGGATTCTCAGAAACCAGTTTAATGCCAATAAAATTCATCTTTCTTCGGTATAGGGACCATTTGTTCAAAGTTTTAAACTACAGAATAATCAAACCAACCCACTGTAGATAAGTTGGTGGTGACAGAGAAAATAGAGAAAGGAATTTCAGAAACCAGTCTTCAGGCCATTAAATAAAATCAGGAAAAATTTCATGTTACTTTCTGTTTCAAATGCCAGCTTAACTAAAATCAAATTTATTTTACTAAAATTCTTCGTTATTTTCAAAACTTAATTGAAACAAAGGAGATGTATTGAAACAGGAACATGATACCAAAAGGGTTAAACAGAGAGACTAGATGACCAGGTGGTCATTAATAGCTAATATTGCTAGATTAGCACAAATGTCCTTGCTGGATTTAGCTATGTTTCTTCATTACAAAATAAATCATCATCATCATCATCGTTTAATGTCCGCTTTCCATGCTAGCATGGGTTGGACGATTTGAATGAGGACTGGTGAACCAGATGGCTACACCAGGCTCCAATCTGATTTGGCAGAGTTTCTACAGCTGGATGCCCTTCCTAACACCAACCACTCAGAGAGTGTAGTAGTTGCTTTTACGTGTCACCGGCACGAAGGCCAGTCAGGCGGTACTGGCAATGGCCACGCTCAAAATGGTGTATTTTATGTGCCACCTGCACAGGAGCCAGTCAAGCGGCACTGGCAACGATCTCACTTGAATGTCTTTTCACGTGCCACTGGCACAAGTTCCAGGAAGGCGACACTGGTAACGATCACGCTCAAATGGTGCTATTTACCTGCCACTGGTACAAAAGCCAGACAGCTGCTCTGGCAACGATCATGCTCGAACGGTGCTCCTTGTGCTCCACTGGTACAAATTAAAAAAGCCATGGTACATGCTTGCATGTGATGGAATGGTTGTTCTTTGTTTTGTGTCAAAACTGCTTTGTGTTTAAATCCATTGCTATTTGATTTCATGCTTACCCTGCTAACATGCTGTGCCTTCTGTTTCTTTCTCACTTCTGTTTATGAGTATGCTAATATGTGTTCAATCAAATAAAGAATTTGGGCTTCAATGATTCGAATGTTCCCAAGGTCTTTTCCAGGGTTTCTGTGATTGGTGGGAGGACAGCAGGAAGTTAACTTTGGACAGGAGATCAAGTCGGAAGGTCTGTAACAGAAGTGACAGTTGCAGACGAATGTCACTATCTTACAAGCAGTGTTATTTTCTTACTGATATTCTGTGGAAACATGTCTGGACATGAGGGAAATTTACCTTTCTTGGAAACAGGTGAGGAATGATGACAAAAAATACATCTAGGCATAGAAAATGTGCCTCAATGAATTCCAGTTGATCCATACAATTACTGAAAAGTGAGCATTAACAAATAGAAAACATATTTACATATAGTCGTATATATAAACACACACATACACATATATACATACATATATATGCATACATATATATGTTTGTATGAATGTCGGTGTGTGCAAATGCGAGTTTGCATGTGTGTGTGGATGTGTGTTTATATATATATATATATATATATATATAGTGTATATATATATATATATATGTATATATGTGTATATACATACATATATATATA
>NC_068991.1:14467493-14467963 GCF_001194135.2 Octopus bimaculoides | reverse complement strand
TATATGTATGTATGTATGTATATATGTATGAATGTATATACACATATATGTGTCTTCTTGTCAGTCTTTACACAGCACCATTTAAATGTGGCACTTTTTGTTTATGTCCTGTAAAGCAGCAGTTCAACAAATAGAGCATGATAAAATAAGAACCCAATTTAACAACTACTGTAATCAATAGGATTGATTAAATGATACAAAGCAGTGTTCCAGCATGGCCACAGTCCAATGACTGAAAAAAAAAAAAATAAAAGAATGTAGTCCAAACACAGTCAGACTAAAAAGAAACAAAACAAAACAAAAGAGATGGTCATGGTTGGTACGTTTGTGATTGTATATCCGGTTTATAGAGGCTGACCCTGCAGATAAACCTGGCTCATTGGAGCTAACCAGCAACCACAGCAAGAAGAACGGCAGTAAGAGCTACTCTAATGAATATTGATTTCTCAATGAACTGAACCAAAAAAAAA
>NC_068991.1:14466866-14467483 GCF_001194135.2 Octopus bimaculoides | reverse complement strand
AAGAAAGAAAGAAAGAAAGAAAGAAAGAAAGAAAGAAAAGAATGTAAGTGCAATTCAAAATATACAGTGATGTGAAAGAATGAGAATAAATGACCTTCATACATATATGAATTATATTTCCTAATTAATCGTACATCTGAATTTCTAGAATGAATTATTGTTACTAAAAACAATTTGAAATTACCAGGCTATTGGTGCAGTGGCGCCAAAATTTAGCAAGCTAAAATCATTTCCGGAACTTAACAAGTACACTTTTTGATGAGTTGTCTGTGCTTCTGACATGAGTTATTGCCATGACAACACATAATTCTTTATTTTTTCTTTTTTTTTTTCTTTTTTTTTTTTTTCATCAATCTCATTTTTCAAAATGTTTGTCTGCTACATTACATTTCAATCAATTTAATCTCAAAATTTTTTCTTGAAATGCTGTCTATTTATTTATCTATCTATCTATATATTTTATGTATCTCTAGGCTGGATTTGAACTGAAAAGTCTTATTTCTAATTTTGCAAGTGTGAGATAGGAAGGAGTTAGAGAGTGGCAGTGGGAGGAGAGGAGGAAGAGGAGGCGATCATCACTCTTAACTGCCAATCCATTCTAAAAGTTTTTTAACCAT
>NC_068991.1:14464368-14466615 GCF_001194135.2 Octopus bimaculoides | reverse complement strand
ATTCTAAAAGTTTTTTAACCATGAAGACTTATACCCAAAAGAGCTTGTACATTGGCTGCTGCCACTGCCCGTCGTCATCGTCGTCGTCGTCGTCGTCATCATAGTCATCATCGTCATCATCATCATCGTCATCATCATCATCATCATCATCATCATCATCGTCATCGTCATCGTCATCGTCATCATCATCATCATCATCATCATCATCACCACCACCACCACCACCCAGCTTCCATGAGTCGGAGAGTTTTGGCAGAATTTGACAACCTGGAGGTCTGTGATGTACACCAATGTCTTCTTTAGCACAAGTTTCTACAATTGAATTTACAAGGTATTCAAGCCAAATTTTATATCTTATGTCTCCTGTTTTTTTTTTCAGGAACACCTTGATGAATTGGTGAACAGTCAACAGCATTAGAGAGCATAAAGATTTATTTATGCTGTAGTTGAGAAAAAGTTAGCTGACATGCAGGATTGGAAGCCACCTGAGTACTGGAAAAGAGTGGGGGTAATGTCGTATCAGCCCACGCTTTTGAACAGGGCTTTAGACTCAATTCATGTGGCAATGTAAAGCTACTGGAGACTGTAGACAAATTCTGGTTGGAAAGGGTTGCTGTTGGAAGGCCATATGAGTGGCAGCAGGATTTGGCTTTTTGCTATACTTGCAGAAAGAGTCACAAGTGGTTGTTAGAGAACTTCTATGACTTCACTAGCGCCAATTTCTGCCTCCCCAGTTTCCCTGATTGTAATACCATGGATTACTATATGTAGGGCACAGTTGAGAGACACCAACTGCTCTGCTTGCAACACCAAGGCCGAGCTGGTAGCCAAGATCCAGGAGGTGTTTGAAAATCTTCCCAGGGATTCAGTGAGGAATGCATGTGCTAAATTCTGGACCTGTCTTGTGGCCAAGGTGGAACCTGACGGTGGCTACTTTGAAAAAAACCCATAATGTAGTAGATATTTCTTGATTCTAGTAGAGAAAACCATAATTATCATCATCATCATCATCATCATCGTTTAATGTCCGCTTTCCATGCTAGGAAAATCACAAAAGGACTGACCCAAGACCATCCTAATTTTGGACATTTCAGGAAGACCTCAAATGCACATGGAACAGTTGACAAAGAGCTGATTTAACTTAGAGGATAATGGGTGGGGTGGGGGGGTTAATCAATCAATACTGTTGACCCCTGTACTAAACAGATATTTTATTTTATTGGCCTTGATGGAATGAAATGTTATGTTAACCTTGGCAGGATTTGAATTCAGAGAATGTAAGGAGCTGATTTAACTGTAGCTGATTCATATGGTAAGAGGCTTGCTTTTCAACCATTTGGTTCTGGCTTTAGTCCCACTGCATGGTTCTGTGGGCAAGTATCTTCTACTACAGCCTCGGGCCAACTAAAGCCTCATGAGTGGATTTGGTAGACGGAAACTGAAAGAAGCCCATCATATATATATATATATGCATATATCTAAGTGTGTGTGTCTTTGTGTTTGTGCTTATCCCCACCATTACCGTGTGACAACCGGTGTTGGTGTGTTTATGTCCCCATTGCAGTTATTTAGAATAAGTACAAAGCTTAACAAATAAGTCCTGGGGTCGATTTGTTTGACTAAAACCCCAGCAAGGTGGTGCTCCAGCATGGCTGCAGTCAAACGACTGAAACAAGTAAAAGAATAAAATAAAAAAATCTTAAAAACCTTCTTGCTGCTTTATGTCTCTCATAATATGAAAGACCTGTATCGAATTCTAATATGAAATATGCCAGATTTTAAATAAGTATACTGCAAAACTGCATGTTGTAATAGACAACTAAATGAATTGGTGATAATAAGAGGTCCTGACAAAAAAAAAACACTGCCATAAACAACCCCTTCTGACCCATGCCGGTATGTAAAAGCAGACATAAAACAAACATATTGCAGAGTAGATGAGGCATTTTTATAAATTAAAAATAAAACATAAAACCTGTTACATTCACTTTTCATTTTTTATTTCATTTGATGTTTTTAACTTGAACTTCTGTAAGTTGAGGCTCATTGGGAAAGTATTGGTGGGGAGTACGTTCAAGAGTGTTATCGCTCTGGGAAGGTAAGTGTTTGGTGTGAAAGTTTGAAGGGATGAAACATAACAGGGAAAATAAAGGGAACAGTGACAGGTACTACACAGCCTTCTTGTTTCAATGAGGAGTGGTTATTGCAGCATGGATATGAGAGATAAAGGAGTGTTTGTAAAATGGA
>NC_068991.1:14455949-14457875 GCF_001194135.2 Octopus bimaculoides | reverse complement strand
TATATATATATATATATATATATATATATATATTCATGTCTCTGTGTGTGTGTATATAAATAAATGCATAGTACACAATACTTAGCTCAACATTTTTTGTAAATCATTAATAGACAGTTTTATTATGCTTGATTAGAAAATTCTAATTTGTACATACATATCTGAGTGTATATGTGTGTGTGTATATATATATATATTTATATATATATATGTATCTATACACACACAGACATACAAGTGTGTGTATGTGTGTGTGTGTGCTTGTGTATGCATATAAATATATGAATATACATGCATTAATTTTATATATATATATATATATATATATATATATTATCATCATCATCGTTTAACATCCACCTTCCATGCTGGCATGGGTATGTATATATACATATATATACATATATATATATATACACACATATACATATGCACACACACACACACACACACACACACAGAGTATTTGTGGATTAACAAGGCAATCGAAAGCTTCATGCGGATAAGATTTCCACAGATATTCAAGTGACCCATTGGGAATGTTGGTACCTATTTCCATTTTTTGATGAAACTACCAACATGGAAACAAGTACCAAAATTTTCAAGTGGATCACTTGAATAATCATGGAGCTTTTTACTGCATGAAACCATTAGTTGCTTTAATCCACAATTAAAGAATATTCATCTAGCAATGCAGTTTTGAGCACTCATTCTCAGTGTTTGACACTATTATATAATTTATATGCCTGTATGCATGCATATAAATTTATGAAAAAATAAAAAAATATATATGCATATATCATATATACACACAAACACATGGTACATACTTTTGTACATTTTTGTACATATATACCTGAGTGTATGTGTGGAGTGTGTCTGTTTATTTACATGATATGTATGCGCATGTGTGTACCTGCATGTATATATTTGCATATGCATACTATATATGTATGTGCATACATAAGCATGTGTGTGTTTATATAATAACAATTATTTTTAACATAGGTAAAATACTTGAAATTTGGGGTAGAAGGTAGCCGAGTAAATTTAGACTAGTATATGACTGCTATGCTGGCTTTGATCTATTGAAGCCAGAGAGGGATTTGAAAAGCATAGATGATCTTAGTAAGATCTAAATTTCAGATGTACAGAACCACAGCAGATATCATGATGGTGCACTAATGATCTGCTAATTTATCATAGTACTAACAATAACATAACAATAATAATAATAATAATAATAATAATAATAATGATAATAATAATAGTAATGGTAATAATAATAACAATTGTGATTTCAAATTTTGGCTCGAGGCCAATAATTTTGGGGAAGCGGATAAGTCGATTACTTTGTCTTCAGTGTTCGAATGATACTTTTTTTTATTGATCCCAGAAGAATGAAATACAAAAATGACATTGGTGGAATTTGAACTCAGTATGTAAAAATGGATGAAATGCAGCAAAGTAATTTTCCCAGTCTGCTAATGATTCTTGGCAGCTCGACGCCTTAAAGGGAAGGTCGATCTCAGTGGAATTTGAAGTCAGAACGTAAAGGCAGAAGAGATGCTATTATGCATTTTGCCTCAGAACTAATGATTCTACCAGCTTGCCACCAAATTATAATAATAATAATAATAATAACAATAATAATAATAATAATAATAATCTTTTCTACTACAAGTACAAGGCCTGAAATTTGGCGGGAGGGGACAAGTCGATTACATCGATTCCCGGTGCATAACTGATACTTATTTCATCAACCCCGAAAGGATAAAAGGCAAAGCCGACCTTGGTGGAATTTGAACTCAGAACATTAAATATGGACAAAATGTTGCTTAGCATTTTATCCAGCCTTCTCGTGATTGTGCCAGCTTGATGCCTTAATAATAATAATAATAATAATAATAATAATAATAATAATAA
>NC_068991.1:14448225-14453225 GCF_001194135.2 Octopus bimaculoides | reverse complement strand
CTGCCCCCACTGTACTCCATATCACCATCCATGATCCCTATACCTATATCCGTTGCGTGTTGCTGCTTGTTCTTGGGTAAAAGCTTCTGTTTCAGACTGGCCCATAAGTTTGACCTGTCTGTATTGTTGTACTTGCTAAGCAAAACTGTCCGAGTCTTGTGCTGATCAAGAACGAGCGCCGTGCCATTAGTGCCATCTCTCTGTTGGGCGCTAGCACCACTATCTTTTTGTGACCGTTGCCCATCATGCGTTGGAAGCCCATTCAGTTCTATGGCACGGACAATGGTGCTAGCATTGCTAAACCTCCTATCAAACGAGAGGCTCATACTCCTTGCAAGGCGTCGGACATTTTCCTTACCTATAAAACAGAAACAAAAGCTTCTCCAGAACTCGTTCCGGAATCGTTGTCCAAAAAAATAGTATGGAATGATATTAGTTGCGGAATTTAATATAACTAAGAAATTTCCGATTTCATTTAACAAGCGGTACCGCGTTGATGTCACCGTGGTTGGCAGTGACCACATCATTCGAGAAATCAAAGCAGGGGTTTGACAAATGAAAAATATTATGATAACTCCTATAAGCATAACTGTCGTGTCATTGCGGCGTTTTTCTTTAGCATTGATTGCCTTGCCCCTTTTCCTTGACTGGTGTACTGCATGGATTAAGAATGCATTTAAAATGGCCATAGTGAAAAATGGAATTAAACAAACAAAAATAAAATAAAGCCACAAGTGTACAGTTGTCTTGAATACTTCATTCTGGCCAAGTTCTGTAAATTTGATGAAAATCCTTGTGATATTATTTGGTAGTTCTACAGTGTTTGTCTCATATTCTAAGAACCGTGGAATATTGAAAATAACTCCTCCAATGTACAGTGCCAGAACCACCCGGCGTGCTCTTGAAATATCACACATGCGCTCTGCTTTGAAAGGATGGCATATCATAATATAACGGTCTACAGTAAATGCTAATGTTAACCATACTGACGTGATTTGGAAGGTAACCGCCAGTGGATGGACAACAGGAAACATTTGTGAGTAGTAGTTATCTATCCAATAGATTACCCCTCGTTCAGGGTATTTGACATCTTTATGGAACATAAGTACGGATGTGATCAACACCAGCAAATCACAAATGGCAAGGCCAGATAGATATGTATACGTCGAAGACTTCATCGTTTTTCGTGTCAACACTATAAAAGAGAGTATATTCCCAATGATACCAAGGCAGCAGACTGTCATACCACCAACACCCATAAGATAAAAGGTGACCAAGTTATAAGTGTGAGATGAATCCTGAGGCTGGGGAGGGCTTGAACTCAATGTGGTGGTGAAGTTTAAATCATAAGCACTTTCATTTTTAATAAAATCAAGACTGATTTGGTTCATGTTTGCCATATCACTCTGTTGCTTGGAAAACGGTTTTTTTTTTAAAAGACAACTGAAGAATTTATGAATGAAAGACAAGAGACTCAAACTTTAAACAAAAGGGTGGGGTTGGGGAGCAGAATGTTCAACAGTTTCCAATGGTTCAATCCCTGACAAAGGAAACTGGACTGTAATTATTCTTTTTACTTTTTTTTGTGTTTTCCTTTTTCTCTGTTTTTGTTTTGCCTTTGATCTGCTTTGAATAATATCATACAGTTTGATAATTTGTTCATTTTACAGATTATCTGAATTAATCAGTGAAAGAATATGCTTATATGCATGTGTGTATGTATGTGTGTGTATGTGTTTGTGGTTGGCTGCGTGCAAATATCCTTGTATATTTTCTTTTAATATATCACCAAATAAATGTCAACATGTATGTGTGTATATAAATATATATATATAATAATATCTATATAACTGTAGTATAAATATGTATGTATATGTGTTTATAACCACAGTTAGCAATTGGTTTTAAAGTATTTGAGTGTAGTTACAACAACTGCAACACACTTTCACTTGATTTCAATTACTTCTTTAAAAATTTGTTTCTTTTTTTTTTACCTCTTTTATTTTTCTACAACTTGTAAATTTTTTTTTTCTCCTTTTCACTGGTAAAAATTTCCCTTTATAATTTGATATTTCTTGTATTTTTTGGAAATTTCCTATTTCTCTCTCTCTTTTTCTTTTCACTTGTTTTTTTTTTTTTTTAGTGTGTGATTACTATTTTTATTAGTATTATTGTGATATTTGTTATTATTCAAAGACACTAGTATTCAAAACTACAAGAATAAATAATGGTTAGATGATGGTGTTAAGGAAATAAAAAATTAAAAAAAAAATTAGATGGAAAGAAAACAAGTGAACACAGGAAAATAATAATGTTAAAGAGAGAGAGAGAGAGAGAAGAGAGATATAAGGTGTAAAGATAATTGATTGCAATAAGAACAGGTGAGAGAAAGAAACTGTAGCTTCTAAGAACTGGTCTTCATATAGACCATAAAATTCCAAGATATTTAAATGTAGGGCTTGGCTCCATTTGTAGCTGAGCTAATTATGTTCCTGAATAGAGTTGTATTTTCCGAAGGTTTTGATCGGTAGCATATGGTTCTTTGTAAGTGTTGAGAATGGCTCTCACACTTGGCAGCATGGCATTTAAATAAAAGTAGCACATAGATCATAGATGTGGTTGTATTGATTACAGCTTTGTGCAGCTGATGGCATTAATATCGGAGCTGTCAGTGGCAGACACAGCAGGAGTCTGGATTGGTTTTATGGAAATCACAAATTCTGAAGTGGCCACCACAACTTGCTGTCGTCTGAAAAATATAAAAAAAGATAAAACAAATTGAATTATAAATGAAATAAATTAATATAAAGAAATAAAGTAGAGCGATTATTATTATTATGGAATATGGACATTAAATTATTATTATTATTATTATTATTATTATTATTATTATTATTATTATTATTATTTCTTTTTATCACAGGTTTTGTTGGATCTCTTGGAGTCTTGCATGCAAAGTCGAGTAGCCCATTCTGCTCAAAAGGTCCTTGAATAAGGGTTGTTTAATGATGTTGAACAAAACACCCATGTTTCTAAAGATGTATTATCCAAACCCCAAAGAATTCCTCTCATAACATGGCTATGATGCTCCCCCACTACTTCTGCTTGTGATCAAAGATGCACATATTGTCAGCCACCAAGGGACATGCTCAACTGGTTAAGGTCAGGCAATTAACAAGCAAATCTGTGGTATTGAGCAGAATATTTGTTGTAGGCCATCCTTTAAACCAAGACAAAACAATGTACATGATAACATTTCCAATCAGTTAAGATCAGAAGCCATGAGAGCCAGTGTCTGGTACTGCATCAGGGCAATAATAATTATTATTATTATTATTATCATTATTATTATTATTAAGGCAGTGAGCAAGCAGTATCATTAGCACACTGGGCAAAATGCTCAGCAGCATTTCATCTATTTTTACATTCTGAGTTCAAATTCAGCCAAAGTCAACTTTGCCTTTCATCGTTTCGGGGGATCAATAAAATAAAATAAAATAAAGCACCAGTTGAATACTGGGGTTGTTGTAATTGACTTAACCCCCTCTCCTGAAATTGTTGGCCTTGTGCCAAAATTTGAAACCATTACTGTTATTATTAAAGCAGGGAACCAGGCAAAAATGCTTAATGGTATTTTATCCGTTTTCATGTTCTGAGTTCAAATTCTGCTGTGGTTGACCTAGCATTTTATCCATTGGGGGTCCACGAAAAGAGTACCAGGTGTGCACTGGAGTTGACGAAATTGACTATCCACCCTCCTCCTGAGATTTCAGACCTTCAGTCTGCAATCATGATTATTATTATTATTATTAATTCTTTTTCCATTATCTTGTCAGTTTCCATGAGTTTATATATAAACATCTCACAATTATTTTTCGGTTTGGAATTTCAAAAAAAGGAAAGAAAAAAGAAAGAAAAACTGTCACACGAAAACAGAAATTAAACTGCTCTAAAATATCTTGCTAGCAAAATTAAAATAATAAACCACAGAAAAATTGCATTCTTTCTCTGTTTCATGAAAATAAAATGAATGTAATAATATTAAATTGATTATGACTTAATTCACCATTCCTGTTAAGAAATATATTCACAGGAGAAACAATGGAATTTTCAAAAAATGGATGTAATTATTCTCCACACAAAACACTTTCTTTGCCTTTTCTTGTCTCTTTTTCTCTCAGTCTCTTTGTGTCTCTCTCTTTATCGCCTGCTCTCTCTCTCGCTTTCTGTACCTCTTTTCTTTCAGTTTCTTTCTGCATATTTGTCACGCCATTCCTCTCTCTTCATTCTACGTCTCACTCCATCTTCTGTGCGTGTGTGTGTGCTGTATGTGTGTGTGTGGTGTATGTGTGTGTGTGTGGTGTATGTGTGTGTATAAGTGTGTGTGTGCATATACATACACATATATATATATATATATATATATATATATATATATATATATATATATATATATATATATATATATATATATATATATATATATATGTACATATATATATTACACACACATATACATACACACACACACACTAACACACACATACACATATATATATATACATGTATATATGTGTGTGTATGTGTGCATGTGTGTATATATATGTGTGTGGGTGTGTGTGTGTGTGTATTATGCCTTAAAGCTATAATAATGGAATTAATATGTGCAGGTTTTACTTGTCTAGATAAATTTATTAAAACACACATGCCCACACATCACATGCACACACACACGCCCACAAACACATACAATATGGATTTTTTTTTCAGCTTTATAAAACTGACAATATAATTTTAGAGTAAAAGCTATAAAAAAAAAAAAGGAAAAAATTTCTCCTTTTTTTTTTAATAATAGTTTTAGATAACAATAACAAAAAAAAAAAGGGAAAGCTAAGAAATAATAATAATAATAATAATAATAATGACAATGATAAAAACTTGTTCCATTGTCAGCCAGATAACTGTAACTGAAATGGTGCATTAAACTGCATTAAGAAAAT
>NC_068991.1:14441644-14447351 GCF_001194135.2 Octopus bimaculoides | reverse complement strand
ATATCGTTTTAAAAATTAACAGCTACCTCATCAAAATCTCATAGCTACAAGATAATGTATGGTTAGTTCAAAACAATGTGGATAAAAAAAAGCATTAATTTTGGCAGAATAATGCAAACACTAAAGGGTTAAGGGGGGTTTAGTCAAACAAATTGACCCCCAGATTTATTCTTTGTAAGCCT
The DNA here is from genome assembly GCF_001194135.2 of Octopus bimaculoides. Classification (NCBI taxonomy): domain Eukaryota; kingdom Metazoa; phylum Mollusca; class Cephalopoda; order Octopoda; family Octopodidae; genus Octopus; species Octopus bimaculoides. The sequence continues at coordinate 14,447,169 of NC_068991.1, read as the reverse complement.
AGTACTTATTCTATCGGTCTCTTTTGGTGAATCATTAAGTTACACAGATGTAAAAAGCACCAACATCAGTTGAAGTCTAATGCAAGAAATGACAAAGGAATGTAACAACTGGTGATAGGCACTACTAATGAAAATTCACTCTAAAGAAAACCCACAAAAGAAAACCCACAAGGACAGTATAGCAGACTATGATTGTGATAGAGGCTGAGATGCTCTTATCCACTTTCACTTTTTCCTCATCGCAACAAGCCATCCTGATTCTCTTTCCTTCATCCTATCCCCATAGCCTTTCCATGATGCTCACTCATTGCATATGTGTCTTGTTTTATTCCTTCCAAAACCACAACTAGACTTTTACAAAACAAGACGAATATATAGGCCATGAAATTGAAGTACGTTTGAAAAAGTACATTTGCCTTGTTGTAAAGATGTCATATAGTTCGTTGTTATTATTATCATCATTAACATAATCATGGTCATCATTGTTGCTGTTGCTGTTTTCTCAACCAATTTCAAAGAGATATATCAGCTGCTGCAATTGTTTCAATTCTTTGATGTAAATGAAGCAGACATTGGTACAACATATGTAACTCTTTGGCAGATTTCAGTTTTTGTCTGTGTCTTAAAGGACACACACACATGCGCGCGCACACACATATACCCACAGATATACACACACACACACACACACACACACACACACACACACGTCAAAGTATTTTTCATTTATTTTGTTACTGTACTAACAAAGATCATGCAGCCTGTACATTATTCCCAATAGAGGCGTTTTCATTTGGTAAATGGATTGCAATTAATTATATCTGACACTCAAATCGTAATTATTTTAATTTGTTGCCATTATATTAAACATCATGTTTTAATGAATATGTAGTCTTTTATGTAAAGATTTTGAGGGAGATTAGGGTGCTATTTCTAATAGGCTGAGTGATAACACAGAAGCTCCTCCCACACTGAAAGATAACTGAACAATATTATAGCAGAGCAATATTGCAGCAGCCTCAATACTTTTGTTAGAGCCAGCATTAGAGGAATTATCATATTCATAGACATGCAGACACACACATATACACATACATGATATACGTAAGTGTGTACATAGATGCGCACGTGCATCTATCATCATCATCATCAGCTTTTTTAGGGGCTCCTTTTCTATGCTTATATTGGTCAGACAGAATTCATTGAAGCAGATTTTTTTTTGCAGCTGGATACCTTTCCTGTTTCTAGCCCTCAACCATTTCCATGCAAAGTAATATTACCCCATGGCTGGACATGTTATAGAAGACTGGAAAAGAAAGGCATTGTGGTTATATGGTGATGCTCATTTTATCACAATTACCACATGATGTCAAGACCCATGCACAAATATATGTATATATATATATATATATATATATATATATATCTTTACAATTTAATTATATAGCTGGTCAAAGAATGACCAATGGTTTCACATCCATAAAGTGCTTTACCTTATAGATGTCTTGTCAAACTCCAATGGCAGTTGGTATAGAACCACATCATATATTTACGGCCATTGGAGTCTGACAAGTTGTCTATATGGCTAAGAATATATATATATATATATATATATATATATATATATACATACACACACACACACACATGCATATATATATAGATATGCTGCTTAGGGATTCTTTATTACTGTTTAATGCAAGGTTAGTAGAGATTGTGTGGTGATGATGGGTGGATCTCTATCAGGTGTTCTATCAAATGATTTCATCTGCTGTAAGTGGCTGAGTATTCCATAGATCCATAATGTAATCATCATTCAGTCAGAATCAGCATGACAATATGTGATGAAGTTCTACCTTTTGCATTACAGATTCAATCCACTTAATGAAACAGTTTCCAATTTCACCCAAAAGATATGGGCCAACCCGAAGCTATAGAAAATGACATTTACCCAAGATGCCACAAGATGGTATTGAACCCAGGAACTTGGGGTTGTGAAATGAACTTCTTGAACATTTGGCCATATTGTACCTACAGGTTGTGGAGATAGATCTGCGATTTAACATATAGCAACCCTGATCATTTTATCCGACATTACAGGCAAAATGCATCCAGACCACTTCATTTCACATTGCTCTAGTTTACTCAGTTGTGAATGAGTATCATTGTGAGAAATTGGCTTTCAAAGGTGAGAGGTGACTCATTAAAAAAAATCACCCGAGCCGAGGTCCTTTGAGCTATGTTTTGTATTCAGTGATCAAAAGCTGTTCAGTACTTCCCACAATGTAAGTCTCAACTGGGATTGGTAGTTCAACCACATTGAACGATGAATGAATCAATGTATCTAGGACTGTAGTAAATGTGTCCTGCATAGCTCAGTGGTTAGAGCATCAGGCATACAATTATGAGGTTGTGAGTTCGATTTCTGGACTTGGCTGTGTGTTGTGTTCTTGAGCAAGACACTTTATTTTACATTGCTCCAGTTCACTCAACTGTAGAAATGAGTTGTTATGTCACTGATGCCAAACTGTACCGGCCTTTGCCTTTCTCTTGATTAATATTGGTGGTGTGGAGAGGGAAGGCTGGTACGCATGGAAAACTACTGGGCTTCCATAAACAACCTTATCTGGAGGTGAAGTTTCTGAATGCAATCACATGGTCATTCATGACAGAAAGAGATCTTTGTCCTTTACAGTTTTTTAAGACATTAAGGTATGACGGTAGCACAGCTAGAGTGTGTACTGCATGGAACAGCCCCTGAGTTTACCCCCTCCGTACCAAAATTTTTTGCCTCAAGCTTATACAGGTCTACACAGCAGACCTTGAAGCACTTGACTCCAGAAAAGCAGTCAACTAGGGTAACACATTCCTACTTCATCTATGCTAATGGGATGTGATTTCAGGGAGATTTAGTTGCTTTGTCTAGTTTGTAGTTGTTGTTGTTCTCCATGGCAGTGATATTAACCCTTTTGTTACCAACCGGGCTGAAACCGGCTCTGGCTCTGAGTACAAATGTCTTGTTTCCATAAGTTTTGAATTAAAATCTTCCACCAAACTTTAGTCACAATTTATGTTCCTAATACTAGCTTAATGATAACCAAGTTATTTTACCGAATTCTTTGTTATGTTTAAAGTAATTGAAAGAAACACAGAGCATCTCAAAATAAATACAGTAACGAAAAGGTTAACGATGGTGTTGAAGAAGGTAGGGAGGTAGCAGAGGTGTAGATTGTGGAGTGGTGATGGGGCAGATAGAGGTGGAAATGGAGGCATGGATAGATGCGGTAGACATGTGGACAATATTAGTGGTAGTGTTGGAGGTGATGGTCTTGGAGGAGTCGATAGTGGTAGCGGTGGTGTTGGGTGTGTGGACAGTGGTGGTGAGGGGTGTGAATAGAAGCAGTGAGGGTGGTGGCATGGACGGTAGAGTGGCGGGGATATGGTTAGTAGTGGTGGTGGTGGTGGTTGTGGTGTCAGACTGAGGCTAGTGGTGCTGTGTTGAGTAGTGGGGATGTGGGGGGGGGACAATGGTTATTGTATGACTACTAATGGTGTTAAGGTGTAAGAAGTGAGTGTTGTTATAACTAATTTGTTTATTGTAGCATTTCATTCCTTTCGTGCATATGGCTGTGTACATGCATACATATATATGTATATACACACACATAAACACCCACATATACACAAACACACAGACAGACAAACACACACACACACATATATATATATATATATGGACATATATCTTTATTTATTTTTCTTGTTACAATTTATCCCTGGGGCAGCCTTGTAAATACACACAAACAAAACCTTCATTCAAACTTATATACTTTGGCAAATTGCCATGACAAATTATACATGAATATGTTTGTCTTTTGTTAACTATTATACTCTTGTTTGCGTGTATGTATGTATATACACATACATAAATATATATATATATATATATATATATATATATATATATATATACACACACACACGCACGCACGCACATATAAATGTACATACTTATACAAACACACATACACTAATATGTACACACACATATATACGCGATATATATATATGTATGTGTGTGTATATCATCATCATGTATGTATACGTGAGTGTAGAATGTTGTTTTTATTGTTGAGTTTCTTTGTGCTATCAATTATTTGTACATACATTCACACACACACACACACACACGCATGCACAAAGAGAAACCTCACTTGTGTATAAAGCACACATGGAAACCCAACAGAAACACATTAGTATATACAACATCCACACCTCCACACACATAATACAAACATGTACACACAATTTTGTGTAGACAAGATCTTCCATTCTCTCACACACAAACATTACCATAAAGGTATATTGATGGAATACATTTTAGTTTTCAGACAATACGTTTACATATGTAAACAAGCAAATATATATATACTTGTGCGTGTATGTTGAAGCAGAGTTTTCAGTCCATATATAGCTTTAACAACACACTTTACTTGTGTTTTAGAGAAACATATTATTCAATCTCTATACACTTCCAACACAAGAGGATACTTAACTATTTCTTAAGCCTAGGTGTCAGGCGTGGCTGTGTGGTAAGAAGTTTGCTTCCCAACTGCATGGTTCTGGGTTCAGTCCCACTGCACTGTTTGGCACCTTGTGCTGACACACAGACAGATGAATAGATAGATAAAGTGAGAGAGACAGATAGAAAGACAACAAATGTACTTTGTAAAAGCCTTGAGAGTAGATTTGGTAGATGGAAACTGAAGGAAGCCTGCTGTATAAACATGTATGTGTGTGTGTGTGTGTGTGTGTGTGTGTGTGTGTGTGTGTGTGCCTTTGTACCCCCACCAACGCTTGACAGTCAATATTGGCAAGTTTATGTACATCCCTGTAACATAGTGGTTCGGCAAAAGAGACCAATAGAATAAGTACTGGGCTTAAAAAAAAACAAGTACTGGGGTCAATTCAGTGATTAGACTGTGGTCATTCTGGGAGACTGCATTAAAGGATTTTAGTTGATTAAACTGACCCCAATTGCTCTCTTTTGTCAAACTGCTAAGTTACAGGGATGTAAACAAACTAAGACTGGTTGAGGGGTGATTATGAGGGACAAACAGAGGCATAAAGACACACACATGCACACACACACACACATATATATATATATATACAACAGGTTCTTTTACATTGCATCTACCAAATCCACCCACAGAACTTTGGTTGATCCAAGATTATAGTAAAAAACATTTGTTCAAGGTGCTACGCAGTGGGACTGAACCCAGAACCATGTGGTTGGGAAACAAATTTTCTACCATATAGCCATGCCATATATATTATATATATATATTTAATATATATAATATATATATTTAATATATATAATATATATATTTAATATATATTTATATATATATATATTTATATATATATATATTTATATATATTTATATTTATATATAATTATATATATATAAGCAATGTTAATTCTCTAAATGAAGTATTAACAGTAACTGCACGATAAA
>NC_068991.1:14441399-14441634 GCF_001194135.2 Octopus bimaculoides | reverse complement strand
GTTAATTCTCTAAATGAAGTATTAACAGTAACTGCACGATAAAGTGTAGTATATTGCCACTTAAGTGTGGCTGACCCCTAGGGGTGGATGTTACTGTTGCTTTTAGCCCCAGGAGGACATATATATATAAATATATATATAAATATAAATATATATATTATATATATTATATATATTATATATATTATATATATAAATATAAATATATATATATATATATAAATATATATATATA
>NC_068991.1:14439634-14441299 GCF_001194135.2 Octopus bimaculoides | reverse complement strand
TGTGCATACAAATTCATATATAAATTAAAGTTCAAAGAAGTACACGTAACATCGCACATACGTCGACATACAGACACGTAGCATCGTTGTTCACTTAACAAGAAAATGTACTGAATGGATAAAAAAAAAATAGATAACGTTGTTTAACTATACAGGCAAAAAGAAGTTGTGCATAAGAAAGAATGTGACGAGGGGAGAAAGAAAGAAAGAAAGAAAGGATAGACAGAGCATCACGAAGTACGTCACTAATGTAAACTCTTTATGCCATTATGGATTTGAAGAGCATTGTCCATTTTCTCTTTTAAACGCATCACTATTATCTTACACTATTATCGCACACACACATATCTTAGTGTTCGTATGATTGTGTACAGGTAAATATGTAAGTCTATGGAATTCAAACTAGTCTGATATACATAGACGCACGCACACACACACATACACAGGTGCATAGATGCTGATGTATCGAAAGTGCAACAACTCGTTCGCAATGAAGCACGGGAAATATCAACAGCTTGTCTATCTGTCCGTCTGTTTATGTATGTATGTATGTTTTCTTCTATTTTTAATTATTTGAAATCTTCCTGTAAGGAAAGCGCTTGTTTCTAACAAAGATACAATGCTCTATCCACCGTTGGAATGTTGATAACAAAAGAAAATACACACTTTGAACTGGAGAAAAGTCTTGTATTTACATACGTCCGTAAGAACGTATGTGTATATATATATATATATATATGCGTGTGTGTGTGTGTGTGTGTGTGTGTGTGTGTGTGTGTGTGTGTGTACACGAATATACGTATAGATATATGTATGTATGCATGTATGTATGCATGTATGTATCTATGTATGTAAGTCTCTGCTGTTGTGTGTTCATACGCTTCCTTATGCACATGTTCTTAACTATATTTATAAACAAAGACATATGTTTAAATTTATATGAATGTTTGAACATGGATGATATAAACATGCCCACTTCGACATATTTATTTATATATAAATGTGAATATGTAAATACGAATGTATTTACGTTTGTATGCTTAAATATGATACCAGTGAGCGGAAGCGCAATGTCCCAGTGGTTAGGGTGTACCATTGAATAGTGACGGGGCAGTGCCGTCCAGTGCACCAGTTTAGCAACGGGCATGGGACGAGATGGATTGACTGTGAAGAAGTAGGCATCTATCTATCTGTCTGTCTGTTCGTGCTTATTTGTCTACGTGTATGTGGTGTGTATGTATGAGTACAGGACCGGCCCTAGGGTTACTGGCGCCCCGGCAAGCAGAACTTTGGCGTGTTCAAGCTAACGGTCGTGGAAAATTCTTTGTCTCTGTCACGCCCTCCTTGGCGCCACCTAGCACATGGCGCCCCGAGCGACTGCCCGAGTTTCCGGTACTCTGAGCCGGTCCTGTATGTCTGTGATTTTTCGCAGGCATTGGAAAGTTGACAATACTTTTCTTGATAAGTAGGCATTTTACGTATATATGTATGTGCGTCGATAGGTAGGTAGGCATGTTAAATCTTGTTTTCACTTAGTCACTTGAGCCGTTAATTCCGAACACATCCATCAGTGTGTGTGTGTATTATATATATATATATATATATATATATATACATATATACACACACACACACACTCACACACAGACACACACACACACATAT
>NC_068991.1:14436666-14439277 GCF_001194135.2 Octopus bimaculoides | reverse complement strand
CGATAGAGTAAGTACTAGGCTTACAAAGAATAATTCCTGGGTTCGATTTAATTCGACTGAATGTGGTGCTCCAGCATGGCCACAGTCAAATGACAAAGAAATAAAAGAATACAAATATGCATTACACGCACGCACACATATCGTGTGTGTGTGTGTGTGTGAGTGTGTGTGTGTATGTGTGTGTGTGTGTGTGTGTGTGTGTGCGTGCAACCCATGCTAGCATGGAACGTGGGAGCTGAATAATGATGATGATGATGATGATGATTATGATGATGTACTTGCTCCCACGTAAGAAATATTTGCTGTTTGAAGTTGTATTCATTAAATGCCGTCACAGACCATCCACAGACCATCCCAGCCGAGTCTTCTGCGAATTTTCTCTTTCCAACAGTTTTACAGGAAATCACGTAAAAGTCACAATGACACAAAAATGTATTTGATGAATACATATTTTGTTTATTTATATTCCTGTTATGATGATACGATAATGAAGTTGCTGTTGCGCTACTGATAATGTTGATGATAATGTTATACAGTAGGATGACAAATACACGTGCACACGCTTAATAAGTGCGTGTACTCACTGTGGAGCAAACGGGCCGCAGGTAAAGTCTTCAGAAGAAAGACACCCACCAAGTAAGCATATCGGCCCGTTTGTTCCTGACGCTCTAAGGCAGAGGTTACTCTTTTACTTGTTTCAGTCATTTGACTGTGGCCATGCTGGAGCACCGCCTTTAGTCGAGCAAATCGACCCCAGGACTTATTCTTTGTAAGCCTGGTACTTATTCCCCCGCTAAATTACGGGGGCGTAAACACACCACCATCGGTTGTCAAGCGATGTTGGGGGGACAAACACACACACACACACACACACATATATATATATGTACACACACACACACACACATACACACACATATATATATATATATATATATATATATATATATATATATATATATATATATATATATATATATATGTGTGTGTCCATATATACGACGGGCTATAGTAAAAGACAGTTGCCCAAGGTACCACGCAGTGGGACTGAACCCGGAACCATGTGGTAAGCAAGCTACTTACAACATAGCCACTCCTACGCCTGTAAAATGTTACAGAAAGAAATCTAGCTGTTTCTTGCAATATATACCAATACATACATCTGAAGCAAAATAACAACAACAACAACAACGGCAATAATAAAAATAATACAAATAATAATAATAATAATAATAATAATTATAGTAGTAGACACACGAGATGTCGAAATATCGTTCACTAGATGACAATGGTACTCTTCTTTTAATTTTGACTCTATATCTTCTGGAGGAATTACCTCAGTCCTTTATATATTAACCAAAATGAAGTAGATTGACAAAATTATGTTTTGAACCTGTTGAAGACACACAAGATGTCGAAATATCGTTCACAAGATGACAATGGCACTCTTCTTTTAATTTTAATAATAATAATAATAATAATCCTTTCTAATATAGGCAGAAGGCCTGAAATTTTGGGGGAGGTTAAGTCGATTACATCGACCCCAGTACTCAAATGGTGCTCATTTTATCGAAACCGATAGGGTGAAAGGCAAAGTCGACCTCGGCGGAATTTGAACTTAGAACGTAAAGACAGACGAAATACCGCTAAGCATTTCGTCCGGTGTGCTAACGGTTTCTGCCGGCTCGTCGCCTAAATAACAACAACAACTATTATTATTATTATCATTATTATTATTATATCACGGTCATTCTAAATAGGTACGCAAAATGTCCGATCAAAGTTCTGTCGGTGTCCTATGGCGTCATGTGTACAAACATGGAGTGTTTCAGATGCATTCGTATCCAGGGGTAAAATTTACAACCTTATGCAATTGTTATTTTTCAGTTTACAGATTATATGCAAATGAAAAGTCATGAAAATCAATCAGAATTTTAAGGAAAAAATCAAGCGATGCATGTATGTGTGTGTGTGTGTGAGGTACACTCCAAAGTGCATGAGAAGAAGTGTTGAATTTGACGCTGGAGTACGCTGCCCTTTGTGAGCTGGAAAGTACTAGAAACTAGTTCTGATAAGACTCATTTTCTATCACTGTTGCGCAAGTTTGTATATTTGTTTGCAATTTTTCTATGGAAACATATAAGCATGGACATCTACATGCGTTTGCGCCTGTGTATTTTGACAGAAATAAAACGAAAACTCACCTCGAATTTACTCGTGCAGAGAAAGTGGCAAATAAATAATTAAATATATAAATAAACAAGTTTACTCTACCCGAAGATCAAGCTTTTTGTTTTGCTTTTTTTTTTTTTTTTACTACAGATAATCCTTTTGCAGGTCATTCTCATCTCCCTGACCTAACTCGAAAACTCTAATGCAATTTTCAACGTGACATGGCCTAGACGTGATCGCCAAATGAATAAAATACACGGCAAAGAAAAGTAGTTTAATAGGTTTTCTGTTGTATATTTAGCTATATATATCTATATATATATATGTGTGTGTGTGTGTGTGAAAATTTTATCAATTTCCATTTCCCTTTGATATGATTAAGTATTTATATATATATATGACAAGGTCGTTCGTTAGAAACATCTACTATGCTATACAT
>NC_068991.1:14435760-14436470 GCF_001194135.2 Octopus bimaculoides | reverse complement strand
TATATATATATATATGACGTGTTAGAAACAACTACATTGCGAGAAATGAGAGCTAAAATGCTCTAATGTACGTGTATATATAGTATATTATATGTATGTACACATATGTTATATTAAAATACATGCATTATACGATGCGAAATATATGACACGAAAACAAGGTACCGAGATCGTATTAGGTTTACGCTCAGGAAATGGAGTGGAGAAGAAGGAAAAAGTCTTTTGTGTTTCGAGTATACGCTCTTCTTTAGAAAGAAAGGATTATACAAGGAACGAAGGAAAAATAAAGAAAGAAAATGGAGAAAAGGAACGTACAGCATACACGATCACATATATACATACATACACACTAGAAGCAGCTTTTAACCAGTAGAAATTTCATCGACCGGTTATTGTTATCAAAGAGATTTCATTAAAAAGTGGTCACCACCGGTGGCTTGTAGTATAAGCCTGACCACAGTCGAGAAAACCATAAAGAGTAAGTGCAAAGGAATAAAACATATATGTTTTATCGAGCCCGGGTAACTGAAAGACGTCAGTGGGATTTGAACTCAGAGTATTGAAAGCCAAAAGATTTACCAAAAGACGATTAAATCCAACACTTTAACAGACTTTACACCATTCTATCTATCTATCTATCTATTGCATACAGACAGGCACAATATAATACACTTGTGCATGTACATGTATATATATATATATATATATAT
>NC_068991.1:14433990-14435002 GCF_001194135.2 Octopus bimaculoides | reverse complement strand
ATATATATAGCCGGATGGTAAGTAGCTTGCTTACGAACCACATGGTTCCGGGTTCAATCCCACTGCGTGGAACCTTGGGCAAGTGTCTTCTACTATAGCCTCGGGCCGATCAAAGCCTTGTGAGTGGATTTGGTAGACGGAAACTGAAAGAAGCCCATCATATATATATATATATACGTGTGTGTGTGTGTGTGTGCGTTTTTGTGTCTGTGTTTGTCCCCCAACATCGCTTGACAACCGATGGTGGTATACTTACGTCCCCGTAACTTAGCGGTTCGGCAAAAGAGAGACCGATAGAATAAGTACTAGGCTTACAAAGACTAAGTCCTGGGGTCGATTTGCTCGACTAAAGGTGGTGCTCCAGTAAAAAAAAGATACACACACACACACACAGCCCTTCATTACACTCCTACGTATTTGCTTACTATGTGGTTTGTAGCCTGGTCCACTAGAGGAGCATTATTGTGATTACCACCGGACTGGATAAATGCAGAAATGGTTTCATTCGATCGTCAACGGCCACACCTACATAGAGATTCACCACCGATTTTTTTCACCAACTGATGGACTAGCAATCTTCATTATCCAAACACAATTGTAAGTGGACAGTTAATGTTCCCGCTACCCGTCAGGCGAGTTTTGTCAAGACAAGTTTTGCAGTTTCTGCGTGGGTTTGGTTTAGAATTTAAAAGTTGCGCCTTTTTTCTTTTTCTTATTACTATTGTAGTCGTTGAGGTAGGAAGTGTGTTTACAATTTGATAGTAATGTTTCTAATAAATTTTGTCGTTTCATCGTTTCGCCTAAAAGATTAACGCCTGCGGGTCCGGAACCGAGAGTGAGGGTTTTTTTTTTTTTTTTTAACAAAGACTCTGTACCGATGTGTGTTGGCGGGGAGTATAACTGTAGATATATATGCACCCGTATCTATGTGCGCATGTGTATACAAGTGCCGATGCACGAAACCTTCGGTCGTTGAGTCACTCTGTAACTTCCACCGGTTATTAATACACAC
>NC_068991.1:14430298-14433570 GCF_001194135.2 Octopus bimaculoides | reverse complement strand
CAGGCGCAGGAGTGGCTGTGTGATAAGTAACTTGCTTACCAACCACGTGGTTCTGGGTTCAGTCCCACTGCGTTGCACCTTGGGCAAGTGTCTTCTACTATAGCCTTGTGAGTGGATTTGATAGACGGAAACAGAAAGAAGCCCGTCGTATATATGTATATATATATATGTATATGTGTATGTGTTTGCCCCCCCCCCCGCCAACTTCGCTTGACAACCGAGGCTGGTGAGTTTACGTCCCCGTAACTTAGCGGTTCGGCAAAAAGAGACCGATAGAATAAGTACTAGGCTTACAAAGAATAAGTCCTGGGGTCGATTTGTTCGACTAAAAGACGGTGCTCCGTCATACCCGCAGTCAAGTGACTGAAACAAGTAAAAGAGTAAAAGAGTATATGTATATATATTGACAGACAGACATACAGATAAATAAATAGATAGATAGATAGATAGACTTATTTAGAGGAAGGCCTAGCGAAAGCACCATTCAATCCAGGATTGCTCGATGCTCACCTGTCTGATGCTAAACATCAGCAGCAACAAAGACGAATATGCGTAGATATTTCATCGATATCAGAAATATAAACGGAAGCTTTATCCACAAGTGCGGACTTATTGATTCTTCTCTGAGCGAACTTTGGAGGAACGGTCAATATATTTTTAATAAGGAAATTAGGAAAGCCGTTTAGCTTATGACAATGGCTATAGCAGCGTTGTAAGTTTATTTTAAATATGTGTTGATTCTCTGCACGTTTTGTTCAAACCACGCTTGTTTTTCATCCTTTTCGAAGAAGGGTCCATAAAATATGCTGACTTCGATTCTGTCTTTAATGCCTCTCTGTCTGGTTTGTGCTTGCCATTCTAAGATCGGGCTTTGTCACTTAGCGTTTACATTGATTTCTCATGCGAATTTACATTAGGACAACACATGCCTTTAGAATAATCATGAACTCAATAAGTCCTTAATAGTACAATACACTGCGTGTGTGTGTGTGTGTGTGTGAGAGAGAGAGAGAGAGAAAGTATGTATGTATGTATGTATGTATGTATGCATTGTGTAGGAATGTATGTATGTATGTGACGTGGCCCGATCATAGCCTTATCAGTAGATTTGGTTGGCGGAAACTGAAAGAAACCCGTTATGTGTGTGTGTGTGTGCGTGTGTGTGACCCCTTCCCCTGAACAAATTCGACCCTAGTAATTATGTTTTACGTCTGTTACCTATGTTGATGGTCCGCTAAGTCACCGGGATGTAACGCTAAGTTACAGAGATATAAACAAATCAACACTGGTTGTCAAGCGGTAGTGGGGAAAATACAAACACAAAGACACATATACATATACGATGGGCTTCCACACAGTTTCCGTCTATCAAATTCACTCACAATACATTGGTTGCGCAGTGAGACAACCCAAAACTACGTGGTTGCAGAGCGAGCATCTTAACCATCAGCTATGCTTGCATCTATAAAATTTAATTGGTTTGGCGCAACCAGCATTCGAACTCGGTTTACATACAAACACGATGTGGGTGGTGCTAACCATGAGATAAATCACGGCAAACTATGTTTGAAATAAAACAAAAATAAAAAAAGGAAAAGAAATTTAAAAAAAAAACGTCATGCAAGCATTATTTTCTACTAAAAAAATGTAATTTTTGGGACAAGGTCAGCAATTTTGAGGGGAAAAGGAAGTAGATTAAATGGATTCCAATGTGCTACTGGTACTTTATTTTAACGACCCTGAAAAGATGAAAGGCGAAGCTGACATCGGCGACATTTCAACACAGAACGTGGATCTCTTCCGGAAAAGATCCCAGAAGGTTAAGCTGACTAAAAAAGTTTTATAATAATAATAATAATTATAATTATAATAAAATAAATGAATATTAAAAACTGTTTCGAGATCACATTTTCTACGTCTTTCCTAGCATTCGAAATGCCTTTACGGTTTTCTGTTGTTCACACACACATACACAGACACACACACGACGCAAAAACTTATAGGAAGTACTACAGTGTTTAAGCATTTCGACAGATCTCTGTCAACACCAGCTGATTGTAGAGAACGCGTAAGAGATTTTTTTTTTCTGTAAATATCAGCAAATTACAAGGAACTAGCATTCGGGCAGTGAGCAGAGCGAGCAATAGAGGTAAAGTGGTTAACGCAATGCTGGAAATGAAGTTAAGATCTGGCCCGACAACGAAATAATTTTCCAGCAGACGTGTGGTCACCTAGGTATTTGAAATCGAATTCGTCATCCGGTTTAATAGTAGCCACCTTGGTACTTCGAAGCGTTTCGAGAAACTCAGCGTTGTTCCGCAAGCATTCGAACCAAGTGTCATCTCTTCCAATCCCACCCTCAACAATGTATGTGAGTTTGTACATACATACATACATACATACATACCTACATACCTACATACATACATACCTACATATATACATACATACAAAAATATGTACACACACACATTTACATAATATAGATATACAAATATATATATATACCATATATATGTGCATATATATATATATACTTAAATATACATATTTATATCTATATATAATATATACACACATACATATATATATATATACACACACATAATACACATTACATATATACAAACATACATATATCGATTTACTGAGTAAATATATAAATACATCTACATATATACATAAATATTAATACACATATACACACACGCACATACATATGTATAAGTACGTATACATATGCAAAATCTTATTATTTCCTAACATATAGTAATCCGTAAAAAAAAAAAATTTATACAAAAGAAATTTTTAAAGGCAGAGTTTCAAAATAAACTTTCCCGCTGCAAAAACAATTAATTTTTCTCAAAACGTTTTAGGATTTCTTATTTTCAAACACGACTATAATTATTTCAAACACATATTTACAAATATATTATATATGAAAGAAAGAAAAAAAAATTAAATAGCGGTTTCTAAAATACACAATTAACCGAAAAGACAGGCTTTAAATACAATTAAATCAACAAAAATATATACCGATATATTGGCTGTTTTTTTTTGTTTTTTTTTTTCGTTACTGAAACATTATACGTCTTAAAGGTAGTCGCACTTAACCCTCATACAACCGTTGGCTCTCCACTGCTATATTTAAACGAAACTATAAACAATATTAGGTAACGTATATATATATAAAAACACTTACTATATTTAATTTATCTTTCACTTTCCTTTTCGTAACTTGCACGTTATGCATGCATTGCATGTATATATAT
>NC_068991.1:14417632-14426319 GCF_001194135.2 Octopus bimaculoides | reverse complement strand
AAGAGCGTAGCTCGAAACGTCAAAGACTTTCCGTATTCCCGAGCGTCATACTAATATATACTTTTGTTATTTACACCACCTGTCCTCGTCTGTTGTTATTTTTTGTATATTCTCCCATATATATATATATATATATATATACATACACATACACACACGCTATAAAAGAATGGATACATACGTTATCTAATAATTTTCTTGCTCTAAGAAACGTTAGGCTATTATCTACTGGTAAATGAAAAGAAGTTCTCGTCAGTTTAGTACATTCTGAATAGCTGAGAACAAAACAATGATAGCGATGCTACAGTCTGTTGGCAGACTGCAGCCAGACAAAATATCAGAGCTAAAAATACTAGTCCACGTCCCGTCAATAATTCTCCTGATTAATATATAAAGAAATGACACAGTTTCTCAGATCAGAAATAGAGTTGGGTTTACCGTATTCCCCAAACATTTATTTTTAATTTACCGCATAATTCCTATAAACTTCGCAGTCATAGCTTAAAGGTAAAGAAAACAATGATGTTAATATATAATTTAAGCAAAAAAAGACAGCGTTATGTGAAGTACTTTGGTCCGCCAGCTTATGATGAAATGGTAAGTCCTCGGCAGAAACAATATCTGCTAAAAGCTATACTACACGCTACAAACACTGTCTCCGTAAAGGAATTGTCAGGCGGCCATAAATAGAAAACTTAAACACATGGCTAAGCTGACCTAAGAATATGGGTATTTCAGTACCCATCGAGAAAATGGTTATTCGCCATGACTAATAGCAACGAATTGAGATATCAATAATATCAGCGAATCAGTATCATGGTCCTCAAGATTTATGAATCAAAATATCACCTTTAAGAAGTTTTAGAATAAGATCGGCGCAAAAAATATCCGTTGAATATGAAGATAAAATCGTTGATTTTCACGGTTATATCATTAAATGTAAGAAAACATTTTCGAACTCAGTAAGTAACAATTGACGAAATCCCATCAAACAGGACACATTTTATCATTTTGTTTGATGATACACTTGAATTACCACCAAACATGATAGCAGAATCCACCCTCCACATTATTAACGAGAAGACAAAACATCTGCATCTAAATAATTCTTCTTTATTGGTGAATGTGTCGAACAAGTTTTAAAAAGTTTAAAGCCTATCTTAGTTTTATTGCGCATGGCAGTTTGTTCTCGACTCCTTTTTTAATCGTCACAGTCCATTCACCCATCTTAGGTGTGCTGTCTCAAGGTACATTGAAAATTAACGTCGAACATGACAGAATCCAAAGGCATTAAATCGTGACCGTTAAAACATGTGACCACAACGAGAAAAACTACAGCGTTGTTTTAACATGATGCGGTGATGGCACAAAGCTGTCGTCTTTTCCAGTGTTTCAAAGACATTTACCTAAAGAAATAATATAATCCAAAGGAGTTTACGTTGATATTCATGTACAAGATTGGATGGATAAGGGAGAAATGAAATTGCGAACGGATAAAACGTGGTGCAAGGCGTCATAGTGACCCATTAGAGAAAATCTGTCTCATTTATTTGGGACCAGTTTCGAGGCTCGTAGGTTTGAGCTTAAGAGTGGCTGTGTGGTAAGTAGCTTGCTTACCAACCACATGGTTCCGGGTTCATTCCCACTGCGTGACACCTTGGGCAAGTGTCTTCCACTATAACCTCGGGCCGACCAAAGCCTTGTGAATGGACTTAGTAGACGGAAACTGAAAGAAGCTCGTCGTATATATGTCTATATGTGTGTGTGTGTATGTTTGTGCGTCTGTGTTTGTCCCCTTCCTCCCAACATCGCTTGACAACCGATGGTGGTGTGTTTACGTCCCCGTAACTTAGCGGTTCGGCAAAAGAGAGACCGATAGAATAAGTACTAGGCTTCCAAAGAATAAGCTCTGGGGTCGATTTGCTCGACTAAAGGCGGTGCTCCAGCATGGCCGCAGTCAAATGTCTGAAACAAGCAAAAAAAAAACCCCAAAAAAACCAGAAGGCACAAATGTAATCGAAGGTTTAATACAGGCATGGTCAACCCTTTTCAAAAGACGGGCCGCATGAGATGTAATTCATCATTAGGCGGGCCACACTGTTAAAATATTTCAAGGTAGGTCTTCGTCGTAAGCGTGCCACTCAGAAAATCCCGCGGACTGCAGTTTGCGCATGTTTGGTTTAATCAGTGATTACACTCTCAGTATTTAGGGATTTCTCTATTAGCAATCCATTTAAAAGAATTCACCGGGAAAGAGTGAAACAAGCGGATGCTGGCTTCAGATTTTGAAGTGACAACGGCAGGAAGGGAAAACGAGGCCTACAGCCAAGGAAGCTCTTAGAGCGGGTTAGTAATTCAAGGAATGTTGTAAAAGAAGAGGTAGACTTGGAATCATTGAAAGGAAATGTAGCATCAGTAAAAGCAACGCCCTTGAAGGTCCTAAGGACGATTTATTATCTGAAGAAAATATTACTGATCCGGATCATATTGCAGAGAATTCCGACGATGATGAAGAGAGCAATTACGGATGCCAGGAGTGAGAAAATGAGTTTTTCAGGCTTTGAGAATGCTACTTTACCTAGTTCTGGCAATAAGGACTTCCTAGGCTTCGGGCACGACGATTAAATAGACCACCAGTCTTTATTTATTTATTTATTTAACATTTGTTGTACTTTTGTACTTGTGATACAACAGATGCTGTTCTCCAGAATATCAATTTCTCTAAGAATAAATTCAATTCTTTCCAACACATTGTTTGCTTTGTAGTACGCAAGTTAATAAAATATTTGCTTTATCTTCATGTATTATGTATCTCATATATTGTACATTGCTACGTAATTTGTACAAACGTTTTACTCTCATAATTTGCTTTGTCTGCACTGAAGCCGATGTACAGTATTTTCTTTCATCTTCGGTAAATTTAATTTATTTTCCTTTCAAGGCCAGTATAGTGTTACTGTGATCTCGTACCTGATTCCGGTATATGTTGTATTTATACGCACAAAATCAGGTTTCCCGTCAAAATCATGGTGCTATCATTTTTTTTCTCCACTTCACTAAGATGTATGATGAAATACGAAATGTACTAAAATCGTTTGTTTTTATTTTCCTTTTCTACAAAATATAAAGCAGATTGGTAAGCTATGGCTATGTCTTAAGAAGTGGCGCATCTTATAAACTGGTAAATACATACATACATACATACACACAGACACACACGTAAGCTTTTTACTAACAATCGGCAGAACTTACGGAGTGACTCAAGAACCGGGAGTTTCGTGCGTGTGTGTGCGTGTGTGTGTGCGTATGCGTGTGTGTATGTGTGTGTGGTAATTGTTTAGTTTGGTTAGATTAAAAAAATTAAATAAAAATTAAGTGGGAGAGATAAGTCAATTTTTTGCACTTAATTATTTACGCAACATGTTGTTGGCACTCCGTCGCTTATGACGTCGAGGGTTCCAGTTGATCCGATCAACGGAACAGCTTGCTCGTGAAATTAACGTGCAAGTGGCTGAGCACTCCACAGACACGTGTACCCTTAACGTAGTTCTCGGGGATATTCAGCGTGACACAGTGTGACAAGGCTGGCCCTTTGAATTACAGGCACAACACAAACAGGAAGAAAAAGTGAGATAGCATTGTAGTTGCAGGTGCCCCCCATCTCTTGTAGATGGCCCCCTTAGTCACCTGGCAACTAATATTTTAGACCCAGTCGCCACTGTGTATACATACATACATATGAATGTGCGTGTGAGCGTGTGCGTGTGTGTGTGCGTGTGTGTGTGTGTGTGTGTGTGTGTGTGTGTGTGTGTGTGTATGTATACATGTACGGTAGGTGTTCTGTTCGAATATTTGCCACTACTCGTGAGAGCTGTACCCACGGTCAGCTTCACCCGGGTTCGCACCCGTACCTCTTACGCTAATTGTGATGCTCTCCAGCCCGACCAAAGCATTGGGAATTCGGCTATGGTGGTTGTAGTTATTTCCGTGCAAAAAAAAGGCTTCTTATTAGTATATTCATAAATTTGAACACCGGTGTTTAGCGGATGTTCGTAGTTGCAGAATGGGGGGGGGGTGAAGCAAAAGACCAACAAAGCAATAATTACAATGCACACACACACAGAGTTGTATTGTGTATCTCACCCCGAGCTACACACGTACACACACACGCACACACACATACACGCAGTTATATTTTGTAACTGACCCCCAACCACACACATACACACGCACTCAACTGTATTGTGTATCTCACCCCCAATCACTCACACACACACATACACACTCAATTGTATTGTGTATCTCACCCCAACCACACACAGACACACACATTCCCACACACTTACACCCTCAACTGTATTGTGTATTTCACCCCCAACCATACACACACACTCAGTTGCACTGTATCTCTTCCCCAACCACACCCGCCACACACAGAGACACGCACCCACCCACACACACACACATACATTAATGACATTCACTCACTCCCATCACAACACACCTCTAAAATGAAAGAATGAAATTAAAAAGATAAGTATTGAAAAGAAGTGGGAAAGACAGAATAAAAGAGAAAAAATTTTTGAAAGAAATGAAATAAAATAAAATGAAATGAAAGAGAAGTAGTAAAGGGAAATGTAGAGAGATCAGAAATTAGTTCAAGTATAGCGACAAAGGACAGGAAGTTAATTAATCTACGGGAAGAATTCTACTTTAATTACTTGACGCGTTGAAATTTGGCAAAGTGTCTGTCAATTGGCGCACGAGTGGTTCTGTGGTTATGAAACTTGCTTCCCAGCCATGTGGTCTTGAGTTCCGTTCCACTGCGTGGTACCATGGGCAAAATGTTTTCTTCTACACTCCTGGGCCGAAGAAAGCCTTGTGAGTGGATTTGGTAGATGGAAACGTTTCTTGAGCGTAGTACTAACCTCTGATGACGAATAGAACTGGTCAGTTTGGAACTCGGCAGCGCGTTTTGTCCATGAGCAGAACACTTTATCTCACGTTGCTCAATGAGTTGTACCTGTATTTCAAAGGGGGGCGGCCTTGTCACATTCTGTGTCAAACTGAATCTCTCTCTGAGAGCTACGTTAACGGTAGGCGTGTCTGTTGAGTGCTCAGTCATGCGTACATTAATTTACACGTTAATTTGGCGTTAATGTGACGAGTAGGTGTTCTGTTGAACGGATCAATTGGCACACTCGTCGCCGTAACCGACGGAATGCCAGTTGACATGACTAAAGCAGATATGTTTGTTGGTTGGTTGATTGGTTGACTTATCTCCCCCACTTAATTTTTATTTATTTTTTTAATCTAACCAAACTGAACAATTACCACACACACATACACACACGCACGAAACTCCCGGCTCTTGAGTCACTCCGTACGTTCTGCCGATTGTTAGTAAAAATGATTTGAACTCGGACCATAGAAGACCGAAAGTTAACACAGGACAACACTTTAGCCTCTCCGACACTCTAAAACCTTTTGAATGAAGAGATATATTAAACGGGAATTGAAAATATGACAAAAGCATCTTATGTCCTTACAGTTAATGATTTTAACGAAGGTCGCGAGGTCAAGAGGTTTGAGAAGTTGTCTGTCTGCTTGTCTGTGGTTGCCTGGTTGCCATTGATGAATAAATTGAAACAAGGTTAAGTGGTCGAAAATATATATATGTATGTGTGTATGTCTGTTCGTGTGTTATATGTATGTGTATGTGTGAGTGCGTTTGCGTGTGTGTGTGCACGCGTTGTATGTACGTGATGCATGTACATCCACGTATATGCGTACACGTGTGTAATATATTTAATATAGTTATTTCAAAATAATTTTTAATTAATTCAAATTTAATCAAAATTAAAATTAATTAAAAATGAGAACAAACGTAGTCAGGTCAGCGTTAAAAACATTCATTTTCTATAAAAGCCTCGCCGAGAACTTCGAAATATAAATTGGTTAAAGGGCTAATTATTGAAGACGTACAGTGTGCGTTTGTGAGAAGACGTGTACATTTGTGTATATATGCCAGTCTCTGTCTGTCTCTCTCTCTTCCTCTGTATATACACACACGTGTGTGTGTATGTGTGTGTGTGTGTGCGTAGGGCGGCGAGCTGGCAGAAACGTTAGCGCACAGGGCGAAATGCTTATCGTTATTTCGTCTGCCGTTAAGTTCTGAGTTCAAATTCTGCCGTAAAAAATTTTTTTTTTAATCATTTATTTTGAATCTGTATATAAAGCAGAATAAGTACACAAATTATTTTGGATCGGTTGTGATTTAATTTTGAAGTTACTGATAGAAATGATATAATTCCTGTTTTCTATACATCATGAACGAAGTATTTCGAGTTAGAAATAAATTACAGTTTCCTCGGAATACAATGAACGAATATTTTCGTTCAAATATATATTTACTAGACATCTCTGAACGAAAATATACGGCATAATATATTAAGAGGTTAAGACACTGCAGTGTAATTTGAGTTAGGGTTTATGCTAATTCTAGGAAGTAGGGCGTCCACAGAGAGGTGCACTCGCTGACAAGTTCTAAATGAAGACTGCTTCTGGCGGTCTTTTTCTTTTTATTGCAGTGTATTTAAAGCTGGCTGCAAGGTGAAATAATTACCACGTGGGATTCGTTTTTGTTCGGTTGCACCGGTTTATTAGCTCTCTCGTCGATTAACTAACAAATCTGCAGAAAAATATCTTTTGAATCGACTTGCGAAATACAGAGTAAATTGTACAGAATGTTTTGTTCTACATAAGATACACGTTCGCTGATTGCAAATAGTCAATTAATTTGATTGCGATACGTCTGATTAGCAAGATAACATTATCGTTAATTATAAAAAGGAATGGGGTTTCAATTCTGGAGTCAAGAAATGTTGCTTGAAATACAGTGAAATATTTTGAAACAGAAGTAAAGACAATGTTTTAGAAGCAGCGTTGATGTAGTGCATATACACGTTAGAACACTTTGTGTACGTTTGTATATCTGAGTGTGTTTATGTATGCGCTTTTGTGTATATGCAAGTGGGTCTGCAGATGTTTGCAAAAGAGCATTGAGTGCACTAAACGTATTGACATGCAAGTGAGTCGGCAGATGTACACAAAAGTGCATATATTTATGTGTGCGTACAACAGACGTTGCGTTAAAGTATTCATACATTATGAAATATATTCAGCCGACACATGCTATCAATAAAAGCAAGTTTTTCACTTGCTATCAATGCAAGTAAGTTAAACACTTGCTTTTATTGATATCACGGCATTGTGCTTTCGATGAAGAAAATTCTATTCCGTTCTGTTGCAAAGATATGGAAAGAGATATAAAATTGTAAAAGCTATTGTCTGTAAAGGCAGGACGCATGATATTGCAGCGCTGACCTGGGCTGTCGTACTGTTATGTTTCGTTGCATCACTGTTATGATTTCATTTCATCTCTGAGCTTTAATGGAGGTTGTAATATGTTGGGATACATTCGCTGTCGCAGTGACCCTTGTGTGTTGGCAAATAATGAAGGAGCGTAGCTTAGTGGTTAAGGTAATTGGCTCACGGTCGTAAGGTCGTGAGCTCGATTCCCGGTGGCGTGATGTGTCCTTGAACAAGACACGTTATTTCGGGTTGTTCCAGTCCACTCAGCTGGCAAAAATGAGTGGTACCTGTATTTCAAAGAGCCGGCCATGACACGCTGAATCTCCTCAAGAACTACATTAAGGGTACGCGTGTCTGTGGAGTGCTCAGCCACTTGCACACTAATTTCACGTTTTGATATGTCTTTTGATATAGCATCTTTCTAATCGCTTATTGGTTGCAAAAAAAAAAATCTAATTAAATTAAATTAATTCGACACACAAGTAAATCTAAGAATGCGAGTTCGCATCGCTGGTTCTCCATGAATGTAGCTTAACTTCTTTTCCGGGAGAAATTCACAGCTATATCTGCAAAAAAATAAGGAACATGTGAAGCCTTGTCACACTCTGTGTCACGCTGAATCTCCCCGAGAACTACGTTAAGGGTACACGTGTCTGTGGAGTGCTCAGCCACTTGCACCTTAATTTCACGAACAGACTCTTCCGTTGATCGGATCAACTGGAACCCTCGACGTCATAACCGACGGAGTGCCACTTTCCATATATATGTATGTATATATTTCCAGCACATTATTATTTTTATTATTAGTTTTTAATCTTCAGTTTAATAAATTATCTTTCTCTCTTTTCCAAGCAATGACATTTGACCAAGTATCAGGTGTGTCCACGTCAATGCAGTTCTAAGTCCTTGACAAAATAGAATCTTTGTCAATATCAGTTCGATCTCATTCACAAACAGATCAAGTGAAAATTTTCAACTGACATTAAGAACAGACCTTCTTTCCTTTGTCCTTAACTACAGGTCAATTAGGCTCGACAAATATTGCATTAACTAGCACCTACTTAGTAATTAACGAAATGGCACTAATCATTTATGTCCTGATCAGTATGTGTAAATATGTGTTCATGCAGACAAAATGTCTACATAGACATACACACATATTTGTGTGTGTGTGTGTATTCCGAATTTGTGTAAATGTGTATAGAATAATATATCAGTTGAATAATACTTCAGCTTTAACTTTATTCAACTGATACACACACGCGCACACACACACACATATATATATGACACACACACACACACACACACAC
>NC_068991.1:14413766-14417532 GCF_001194135.2 Octopus bimaculoides | reverse complement strand
CTTATCGACACACTACTGTGTCCTGTTTGTTTTGCCAAGGGAAGTTATCCGTCTCATCGTGATCGTAGCACGAACGGACCAAATCGTTTGTAACAGTTCTACTGGGCACTGTATTCCAATTTACTTTATATTCCTCTAGATGCCTCTAGATGTCCCCAAGGACTAATTGGCACTATTTTCATTTTCCTCATATTTCATAGCCGATCTATTTCGTACTTAAGAGGGTTATATTAATCTATTTATCGCCTTCCTTCTTGACTGTTCGAGGGTCAAAGGAGCTTGAAGCATCCACTATAGTACATGTGGTGATGTTGTCCACCATCACTAGATCAAGTCTATTATGCTCGAGCACCTGATCTGTTAAGACTGGGAAATCCCACAGGATTTTGGTGGTCTCCGACTCTGCCATTGTTCTTATTATCACCACCGCCACAACCACCACCACAACCACCACCACCATCATCATCACTACCATCATCATCATCATCATCATCATCATCATCATCATCACCATCATCATTATTTACATTTTATCTGTATGTTTTTACAGTTATTATTATTATTCCTTCGAAGCTCAGTGTAGGTAAAAATGCACCGGAGTCTTTAGTCATCTGTCAAGTCACAACAAGGACCTCACACAGATAATACTTTCATTAAGATGTGCGCTGTGCCTAATAAGGCTGCTTTTTGAAAGACATCAATCTTCCATGGGATTTCCAGTTGCCTTAAGAAGTCTTGAAGTTTCAATGGGATGGTGCCCAACGCTCCGATTACCACTCTTCTCACTTTTACATTACCCTCTCGCATTCCATACAGTCTTG
Organism: Octopus bimaculoides; assembly: GCF_001194135.2. NCBI lineage: Eukaryota > Metazoa > Mollusca > Cephalopoda > Octopoda > Octopodidae > Octopus > Octopus bimaculoides. The sequence goes on along the minus strand of NC_068991.1, from coordinate 14,416,711 downwards.
CCATTTCCACTTTCAATTCGGAGTACTTGGTGATTTTTTTCAACCTCTTTACTCACAACATTCATGACATTTGGTATGGTTACATCAATGATCTGACAGTGTTTGTCTCTTTTATTCAATAGGATAATATCCGTTCGACGGTGAACGATTACACGCTCCGTGCCAGAGGATCGTTACTTTTCCATCCATTCACTGCTAACGATTCTGCCAGTAACCCGGTTTTATAGGTTTTGTAATTTATTCGATATTATGGAGTCTAATATAATCTTTTTTTTTATATATATATATATTGAAGTATCATCGACGAATACCATTGGTGAATACATTATTAATTAGTTGTTATTTTTATTAAACCTTTTAAAAGATTTTAATTTAAAAAACCGCGTGAAATTAGTTGCCAACCCAATATATGGTAAACTCTCATTAGATGGTGTACTCTTTTATATATATATATATATGTCTGTGTGTGTGTGTGTGTGTGTGTGTGTGTGTGTGTGTGTGTGTGTGTGTGCGCGTGTGTGTGTGCGTGTGCGTTTGTGTGTGTGTGTGTATATGCATAAATGAAGACACATGTATAAACATATAGTGTTGGTACTAATAAGTTAGAATATTGGTGTATTTGTACGGCAACACTCAGCCCGAATTCATGGCTACTTTGCACTGTCGTATTGCAACTTTCAGAAAAACTCAATGACCCCTGGTGTAGAATCTCTGCTTTGTCTTATGAAGGATAACATGTTACAAAAACGACGCGTTGCAAAATGAATATAGTGCAGGTTTACCACCAGTTACAGCTGTTTCCGTACAATTCCTTCTATTGTAGATTCAGTGTGAAAATTTATGGAATATGAGTTATAGAAAATATCGGGCTTGATCTTCATAAGACTAATTAATAAGTTGTGTGTTTTCGTATTGAGTTGCGAACATGTCTTCTGCGTTGTTTATAAAGCGTGGTATGTTGATAGGGAATACGAAAATAAAGGACAACAACAATATTAGCAGCAGTAACAGCAGTGGTAGCAACCTTCCTAGCTAAGTTGCGTAGCTTCGAGATCAGGTCGAGCATTGAGATGTCACATCTCCCGTAAGAGGACGGGATTACAATGTCGGAAAAAATTGTAAGACAGATTATTCAAGCCTCTTCAACTAGCAGGAGACCTAAGGGTAAAGTAAAAATAAGTCGGTTGGGTAAAACTATAGTGTCAGTTGGTCATGCGTGGGAAACCAGCCGGAAAATCTGATGACCCTATGAATGAACTGCATGAGAACTCTACGCTCACGGCTCTTCTGGGAATAGTGGGTGGATGGTTGGAAGGACAACAATACTACCATCAAAAATAAAAGCAATCTTAGTGGTACCAGCCTCACTGATAAGGTATTAATAATAGACTAGTCAGTAGTAAATCTGAAATATAAGTTGAGGCAAATTTAGAAATATTACGAGAGACCAATAATAAAAACACCAATAATAATAACAATAACAACAATAATAATGATTTCTTTTATTTTCTCATTTGATAAATAAATATCAGAAACCATTATTATTGTTTTTTTTCGTACTACAAGGAATAAAAACAGTAAGCAAACTCTAGAAATAATAATAAAAATGGTAATAGTGATGATGATAATTGACGGCAGAGGTATGTTGATTAGAGAGAAGCAAATAAACGATAGTGCCAAAACCCTATGATTAGGAGTGTAGTGGTGTGGTCGGTGTACGGAAAAGTTACTAGCAATAAAACTCAAGAGTAAGCTGTACAGAGATGTAATTGCGATATTAATAAAGACGCAGATAGTGACACTGGTAAGAAACTTGTCGCAGACGACAGCTGTTTGTTATTCATTCAACTGGAGCCTGAGATAAGGGAATAACAAAGTGTTTATACACATTAAAATATATATCAGTGGCCCTCGACGCCGAAATGTTGTGCAAAGGTGGGTAAATACGATACAGAATTTGTGGCAACGAGTGAAGTAAAATATGAAAAATTTAAATATAATTTCATTTTAACTTCATTAAGTATGAAGAAAAATAGCTTAATTATTAACTACTTATTAAATTAGTTAATTAAAACAGCAGTATTTAAATGGTATGGATGGGATTAAATAATGCCATCACTTAAATTATTGAAAAGTGGGAAGAAAATGTAAATGGCCAGGGAACGAAATTCTAAGTACGCTAGTTAGCTAAAAGCGTTTACCGGAGAAGCAAGTATACAGAAAGAGTAACTTCACGACTTCTATGTGCTAATGGAACACAAGCAAATGTTGGAAAGATGTGTTTCAAATATGCAACTTAGTAAACCATGAACTGAGTATTTACTATTCCATATATTCGGGAATGAATAAAGTCATGTGGAGGATAAGTGGCTAATAGACAAATGGGACTCGAAATGAATTTTATAAACTCAACTCACAAAAGGGTGTCAGAGATTTAACGGTGAAGAAAACCAACATTTAAAGTGAATATCTAAAAAGAGAATAAGAAATATTATTAGAATAAGAAAGTACATGAGCGAAATCATCCAGGCAAATGAATAATCCGTGTATGAGTAATGGAAATGATACCTTACAATTGAAGGTTAAGCGTTGGTGATAGGATTTTAATGTGTCTGCGAATCGTTCTTAAGAGTAAAATGCATAAAAATGATCATCAGTAGTCGTGAAGAGCAGAGTGAACAAATCTTCAAGCAAAAAAAAAAAAAAATGGATTACATACTGGTATTGCAGAGATCGTGGAGGCGCAATGGACCAGTGGTTAGGGCAGCGGACTCGCGGTCGGAGATCGCGGTTTCGATTCTCAGACCGGGCGTTGTGTGTGTTTATTGAGCGATAGCACCTAAGCTCCACGAGGCTCTGGCAGGGGGTAGTAGCGACCCCTGTTGTACTCTTTCGCCCCAACTTTCTCTCACTCTTTCTTCCAGCTGGGGGGGAACACATACGCC
>NC_068991.1:14412700-14413756 GCF_001194135.2 Octopus bimaculoides | reverse complement strand
CTCTCACTCTTTCTTCCAGCTGGGGGGGAACACATACGCCATAGAAACCAGGAAACCGGGCCCATGAACCTGGCTAGGCTTTAAAAAGAGCGAAGAAAAGAAGAATTGGAGGGATCAATATGCGTTCTGATGCATCTCGGACGAAAATAGAGAAACTAAAAAATGATATGAGCTATAGAAGGCAGAATAACATAAACCATAATAATATAACCTAATATATTAATAGGTGTGCATTACGTAGCATATCGGAAGTAAGAATATACCATATGTTGTTGTGACACCTCGGGATCTAAAGTTAAAAACAATTACGAAAAATGGAAAATATGTTTAACGATAAATATGTAAACACTGGTGTGCCAATGTATATTTAAAATCGAAATAACAAAATTATGCAATATATTACAAATATCAGCATATACAGATGCGTTGAAAAATAGAAATACAAAACAAATATTAAGATATGCACAAATATTAAAATTTAAACAAATATCAAAATATTAACAGTAGTAAAAAATATAATCAATGCTATAAAATTTAGGAAAACAAGAAACGTGAGAAAAATACCAGGGAAATATTGGAACGAAATTAGAAAAAAAAGTATAAAAAATATCGGAAAAATATCCAGTCACAGTATGTTAGGAGTAAAACTAACGCGTATGATTCGTATACAGGGTTTTTGATAGAACTTATTTGTTGTCAACGATCAAATGGTTACTGTCAGATGTAATGTGGTACCGGGAGCGAATGCGTTTATTCCCTTTGCGTTGGGATAGATTTAGAAGCCATAGATCCTCGTTAAGAGTATCTAAATCAACTAAAAAGTGGATATATTTCAGGGTGTTAGAATCAGGATCTGAAGGATTAGTGTTATAATTTTAAGATACATGTTAAAATTTTAGGGCTAAAGATGAAAATACACAAATCAGAAAGAAGTCGAATATATATATGTATATATATGGGAGAATTTACGAAAAAAACAACAGACGAAGACAGGTGGTGTAAACAACAAATGGATGTATTAGTTTAACGCTCTGGAATAGAGAAAGTCTTTGACGT
>NC_068991.1:14404061-14412690 GCF_001194135.2 Octopus bimaculoides | reverse complement strand
TGGATGTATTAGTTTAACTCTCGGGAATAGAGAAAGTCTTTGACGTTTCGAGCCTACGCTCTTCAACTGAAAGGAACACAGAAAGAAACAAGGAGAAAAAATATATAAATGCAGTGGTCAGCGATCTATCATGTACGAGTGGACAAACGAAAGAAAAAGGTACTCAACACATTCAGTCAGTTGCATGGATTTGGCTCTATGCGACTTACAGTTTCGTAGGCTTCATACAGAAGCCCAGCTCGTTCGGGCTCAGATTACTGTCTGTCTGTCTGTCTGTCTACACGTAAATGTCGAACAATGAGAATAAATTCGCAATACCACTTAGACGGATAAAATTTCTTTATTTGCCTATTAAGGTTACCCTTAGTTTCTTGTTAAGAAAACATGTTAATATCTTAACAATTTTTCTAGCCGATCACACGGTGGGATGGTGCTCGTCTCCATTTTGGATATACATATATATGTGTGTGTGTGTACTGAAATGTGGCAGAATGGTAGAAAATGCATATGTATCAGCCATGGTTGATATATATGAATGATGAGAGTTAAGTGATCCCAACTAATTTTACTACTACTACTATTACTACTACTACTGCTACTACTACCACCACCACCACTACTTCTACTGTTGCTGCTACTACCACTACTACTACAACAAAAAAGTCGACAATAGTACATTATTTAGGCCAAGAGGAAACTTAACTCGCCTTTTCACATTTAAATTTGACGATTATCATAAGGATATGAAATTAGAAAAAGGACGCGGATTTTACAGAGAAGGTAAATAGTAATAAATCTTTAGTAAACAAAGAAAATACTATTTTGGGAATGCCGCTGTCATAAGTAGTAGCAATATAAACAACCAAATAATGAATAGTTAATAATTTCGTTCATACTACAGACATTGACAAGCACTGACGACTTTACAAACGGCAATATATTTGTATACGGTGCTCAAACATCTTTCGTTAATGTAAGCAGCAATTCGTCTTTTGCGTCTCAGATATGATGTTTTCCTTATTTCTATAACCTTGAAAGGCGGCAAACTGGCTGAATCGTTAGCGCACCGAACAAAAAAAAAAGGCTCGGCAGTATTTTTTCTATTGTTTACGTTGAGTTCAAATTCTGCCGGGGTCAACTTTGCCTTTTTATTCTTTCGGGGTCGATAAGATAAGTACTAGTTGAGCACTGGGGTATCCTCTACCCTAAAAGTGCTATCCTTGTGGCAGAATCTTTAACAGGCCAAGGCTGCGAGCTGGCAGAAATGTTAGCACGCCGGGCGAAATGCTTTGCGGTGTTTCGTCTGCCGCTACGTTCTGAGTTCAAATTCCGCCGAGGTTGGCTTTGACATTCATCCTTTCGGGGTCGATAAATTAAGTACCAGTTGCGTACTGGGTCGATCTAATCGACTGGGCCCCTCCCCTCAAATTTCGGGCCTTGTGCCTAGAGTAGAAAAGAATCTGTTGCAGGCCAAACAACAGTGCTTAACGGTATTTTTTCCGTCTTTACCACGATTCCGAGTTCAATTTCCGCCGAGGTCGACTTTTCTTTTCCTCCTTTCGGGGTCGATAAAATAATTACCAGCTGAGCATTGCGGGGTCGGTGCAATCGACTCGTCTCCTCTACCAAAATTTCAGGCCTTGTGCCTATGGTAGAAAAAATTTATTTCACTAACCTTGATTTTGAATGTTACAAAAGTCTATAGCAACAATCCAAGCAATACATTGAGTTAGCCAGAATTTCTCTATGGTCACTCCTGTCTTATAATCAGACACAATACCCCTACACTCAACATCTATCACAAACCTTTGCCATAATTGTAGCTTTATGCACTGGAGCGGTTTATTTATTTATTTATTTATTTATTTTCTAAGCCAGTTTCAGCCCACGCACGTCATTTGAAAATAGCTGAGTCACTGTCACAAACGCTTTCATAAGGAGGAAAAACAAGAAAAAACAAAACTAACGTTTTGTCTTTTTACGTAGACATATAGGCATACCTCAACTTACGTCATTTCTAGTTATGTCTTTAACGACTTTGTGTATGTGTGTGCATGAGTGTGCATGTTTTCTTAAGAAATCAATGAAAAAGAAAAAAAGAAACTGCTCTAATTTCAGTCGATTTCTTCGATTTTACGTCGGTCACAGCGAGCTTATCTATAAACATACGGTTAGAAAAAAAAACATCTAAAACCATGTGAAAATATGTCCAAACTATTTATTAAAATAGATATAAGCTAGATTTTTTAATGATTTTTTTTATGTGTAACGTCACTTTTCGAGTTAAGTCGCACGTTTTGAAACTAATTACCGACGTAAATTGAAGTATGTCTGTATTTTCTTTCTCGTTTATATATTTACCTCTTAGTTTTTGGGAATGGGTGCAGGGTGAGGAAGGTAGGGGTAGTAAGAGTTTGAAAATAATTTCTAAAATTTTGGGTGTGGATAAAATTATTCAAAATGTTATATTTTTCTGTTTATCTCATTGAATTTAACAATAAATTTAGTGCAGTCATACATACAAATAATGTGTATATATTTAGATGCAGATCGTCTCTTGAAGTCACAGTTGCCCTATCTTTATTTTTATTATGATGCAATTTACTTTAATGCTTTTAGAAATATTTCTATTGGTAAATTTCTACAGCCAGAACTTTTGAAGAAAAAACGAATCGCCCATTTCGCGATCGTAAAGAAACCGGACAATGTTCTGAGCCGAGGCCAAGTCCTTACCCCTTTCGTCAACAAAAACGGATAAGGACTATTGGATGTAATAGGTTACTGCTGGTTTTTGCAACAAGTGCAACTGGTTTTAAAATCCCTTCGGGAGTTTGAAAATTAATGCATGTCCGATCACCACGCGTTTGGACACTATTTCATGCCCAGGAAGCATGACTTTGAAAACTAGAGATATACCAGCAGTCAAAAGCATTATGAAATAGAATGACATATCCTTCATGTTACTATTGATTGCACGTTCTGTACACTTTATATTATTTTACAAATAGCGGGGTTCGGAAAGTGTGGATGTTAATACCAATATCTGTGGCAGATAAAGAGTTTATCTCTTAGACTTCATTTTATATATTTTGAAAAACATTTTCTTACATCGACTTTCTTTTTGATATGGATTCTTCTATTAGAGCGCCTGGAAGAAGTGCTAAGTTATAAATAAATAAATAAATGGAAAAAGTACCACGAGGCAAACGAATATACCTTTAAACACAGTCACAATTTGATACTCGAAAATACGAATCTGCACGACACAACCAAAAATATTAACGACAGCTACGCAAATTTGTGTTGGATGTTAACAAAAGTATTAACGTGCTAGCAGCACCTTACTGGATAGAATTACAAACTCAATGAAGGTTCTAGACGAGAATCAAATATAGAAAGCTTAGCAGTTGTTTGTCCCTAAAGCATACACTTCCTTGCCTGAGTAATATCACCAGAGTGGACTCGTGACATATCTCCGTTTCATGAAGGCCAGAAGAGATTTTCATTTTTTCTCAAAGGAACAAAAGATGCTCTACACAGTGTATATAGCACGACATATGTTCAATGAGCGGGATAGGGTGTATAGAAGCGTGTGTTTGATTTATAAAACTGAAGCAGGATTGCAAAACGAACTGGTGCGTTACTCCTCTATCCAGTGGCTGCTGTCGTAATATATTAAGCAACAAAATACAGGGAGTCACAGGAAGGAATATTAATGGTGACATTGCCCCTTGGTTCGACGTCAGCTTTATATAACAAGGTGAGAGCAAGTGATGAGTGTTAAAGTGACACAGAATGAATGTGCTTAGGTAGAGTTTGCTGAGATATGAAAGTCCTCATGATCCCAGAAGCAGCTATTCTTTGTGCTGTACGTCATTGTTAGGGTAGAGAGAAAAGTGGTAAAACTTGCGGCGCAGGGCAGATAGTTTATCTGTTGCATGTGTGACAGTAAGAGTTACCTGAGGACTTTGTACCTAGGGGAGCTGGAAAAGCAGAATGGAGAGAAAGTGGGCAACAGCAAAGCAGAGCAACTACAAAAACCAATGGCTTTTTAAAATTGCTCTTTCTAGAGCATCATTTTCTGCAGCTGTGGATAATGGAAGAAATCAGCTTGTCCTCAGTGCTAGGAACTGGTGACCAATGGTTACCTCCCTTACGTACTATCACTTAAGCAGGTGTGTCGCGGATGAATCCTACACACTTTTTTTTTTACACCAGCCTCACCCTTAGGTAATAGGAAGACGATTCCTTATTTCCTTCCCAGGTCAAGGAAGTGTACACTCTCTTTATTTTGGCACAAAGGCCACTACATAGAGGAGGAAATTACAAGGACAGACAATACAATACAAAACGTGGGATACATAGAACGAATGATGAATGAAATGATGAAATGGCTTACGAGTCCCCCAAAAACTCGCAGTTTCATTTAACTGTTCTCTTATACGGTTTATGATCTTTTTATTATCCAATAGTTATATGTGGCAACAGCTCTTCTGTCGTCAATACGTTTGGCAGAGTGTCGTATCCCACATACAACCCACTCACTGTAATATCCTGCGGATATATTTGTTTCAGTCTCTTCATTACCTCCGCTTCCACCGATACCGCTTTCACTTGTTCATCAAACATTTCAGGATCCAATTAATTTCTTATTAATCCCTTTATTTTTGCAATCCTCTTCTCCATCTCTATATCCTTTTTATGATAAATCAATGTTCTACAATTTTTCTTTTTTTGGTCTTCCAGATGCCAACGCTTCATACGGCTTCTCTTGAACTCTTCTCTGCCACTCTTCCCGTTTCGCCTTTCTTTCTGATTCTTTTACATTTGCATGCTCTGGTTCTTGGTTTCGACTCTCAACTACTTCTTTTACGGTTTCCCTTTCTTCCTCTGTCTTATTTTTTCTTTCTTTTTTTTTTTAGTTCTTTGGCGGCGATTCACTCCGCATATGCTTTCTATCTGCTGCTGTTTCTTCTACATTTTCCTCGCGCTCCTCAATCTCTTCCTCCCACCTGCTTTTCCTCTTCCTCCTCTTTTTCGCCCTCCATCACCGCCTCTTCACTGATCTCTGTCTCCTTTACGTCTCTTCCTGGACACACTGCACCAAGTAAGTGTACAACCTGCCTCACATCGATGAATCTTCTCAATGGCGGACATATGAATCCTTCTTTTGTGTGTGCGTGTGTGTTTTTGAGAAACTAATACATAACACTCTTCGGGCAAGGGATAAGTGCCATTTGTAAGATACTTCTCACAAACCCGTTATGCCTGTTGCCATTCTCTTGTCAAATGTCTTCCTTTGACTCGCAATGCTAGCAAAAGATTAATTATTGTTATTGTTGGTGGTGGTATTTTTATTATTGCCATTTAAATTTCCATTAGATTCTTTTCCTTTGTGCTCCTCAAATTGTAACTAATTTTGTTTTATAATTGTCTGCTTGTTTAATTGTAATTTTTTGCCGGTACATAGAATAAATTGTCTTTATGCTTTCAAACATTTTTAATGGGCATATTCATCGCTACCATAATCGTGGCCAGCACCTACTCTTACTACAGCATTTAAGTTAATTTCACATCATGTGTAAATAATATAAATGGCTACCATGCCAAAATATATATACACGGTTGAAAACAATGTTTATACGAACTTTCTTCTCCACTCTAGGGTAATAGGGTGGAATGCTTAAATATCAAGACCTCCTTTGTTGGCAAAGGAATAAAAAAGAAACAAGAAAAAAAAACTTATTTTCTTTTAAGTAATCCTGGAAGAAAATATCCTCTAAGCGGTGTTTAGTGAAATATTTTAATAATAATAACAATGATGATGATGATGATAATAATAATGGTGATATGAAGGAAGAAAAAAAATACCCTCAGAATAAATAAAATATGAATTGTGCAATAAATATTTCAAAATGTTCTAAAATAACCAAACTTGAATTATTGAAATTGTGAAGCAGTAAATAAAATAGGAAAATATATGTATTGGCAGCCAAAACAGTATTAACAACTACAACTGCAATAACAATCAGTTATTTATAGTTTTAAATCAGCTTCAGGTAGTTTCTTACTCTAACAGCAATTGTTCACGCACGCACACTTAGATATTACAAAATATATGCGCATAAACAAATGTACATAAAAACACATTCAGCACATCAATTGCTGTAGGAATTATATAAACGTTTGTGTGTGTGTGTACGTGTGTCTGTTTGTGTACATCTCTGCACTCAATACACATCTCACCGTCATCGACGTTTCATACCGTCCTTCCAGGACTGACGATCAAAGTAACAGCCTGGTGCTGGCGTAGCCCACTCTCCTACCAGCTATCCCATCCTGGATATACTGCTAGGTCAAAGGTAAGAGGGCTGTGGAGATATTTGCGTCTATCCATGACTACATTTAGCAATAGTTTGCTACATTATACTCCATCGTGAGTGAAAGTGCATGCTACTAAGTCCTCCTCGATTGTTTGTGACGGCTGTAGTTCTTTTAATTAACTGGCCCTCCGTCGGTTACGACGACGAGGGTTACAGTTGATCCGATCAATGGAACAATTAGCTCATGAAATTAACGTGCAAGTGGCTGGGCACTCCACAGACACACGTACCCTTAATGTAGTACACTGGGAACTTCAGCATGACACAGAGTGTGACAAGGCTGGCCCTTTTTTTAAGATACTGCTACTACTCATTTTTGCCAGCTGAGTGGACTGCAGCAATGTGAAATAAAGTGTCTTGCTCAAGCATACAACGCGTCACCGGGAACTGAACTCAAGACCTTCCGATTGTGAGCCAAATGTCCTAACCACTAAGCCACATACATTATATATACATGTGTTTGTGTGTGCGTGCGCACGCGCACAGAGCAAGGTACATCATAGAACAAACGTTTTAGCATTAAAACATTTAAATTCAATTTCGTTGTGGAACTGTGTCAGTCACTAGGGCAAAGTAGGATGACAAAAAAACGTTGACACCTCGAGAAATGAATGAAAATTTAATTTTCTTTTTACGTGTTTTGGGGAATTTAAGTAGCGCTACAATAAAGCACTTATTTTAATTTCATCACATGATCCTATACACACCACACACGCACACGCACATACGTACATATATTCATATATATATATAGGTGAGTACCGAGGTTCACAACATTTTTTAAGTCAAGAAAAAATGTGCAGAAAAAATTGGAGCAATTATGGCGTTGGAGTGTGAGAATTGAATGTTGCAGATGAGGGTCTGTGTGTGTGTGTAACAGTGGAAAGTTGGATGGATGCACAGTGAGGGAGAGTGGAAACCAAGTGTATGGAAAGAGGGTAGGAACATGGAGGTACCCAGGTTTGCATCAACTATTTTGACTTGTTTACAAAACTCTCCAGAAAAGCAAAAGCAAATAAGATCTACCCCTCTCAGACCTGGGCCCCTCTGTCTAACTTTATCCCCCCCCACACACACACACCCTGGCCTCTTGAGCAAAAATAAATAAGTAAATAATTGCATAAACGACTCAATGGTTACAATTGCAGGCAAACTAACGTACAGAATCCACTGCATCTTCTTTTTCTGTGTGATGTTCATTACCGCTTTACCAGGAATCCAGCGGAGATGAAGTTTAACTTATTCCAGTTATAGCAGGAATATGACGTGACAGGGTTCAAATGAATTCATCTTAACGCAGCAGTATGATACTGCTTGGCACAGGTAAAGGCAATAGTCGAGGGAAATTTTTTAGGGTTGATAAGCCATTACCGTGGGGGCATGACGGGGTATAGTGATTTAATGGTCATGTTGAAAAGGAGTTTGGGAATGACCAAGCGGAGAAGAGAATGAGTTATAGAAGTTTAGGACATTGTTAGTGTCTTTTGTGTGTAATGATAAGGCAGCTACGAATGGTAATGATATTTTGCTAAGTTCGGATGAGGTGGAGAAAATGGCCTGGGCAAGAAGGTGCTCGGCTTAAATTTTCCTTACCTGACCTTCACCCACTTCTCTATCACTTTTCATTTCTGTTCCCTTCTTCCTCTCTTTTATTTCTTGTCAATATATGCAAGCACACAATGTCTTCCGTTCCCCATCAGTTGCACCCAATTGCTTAGGCGTTGATGATGTAAAATGCTGCTGACTTATCCATTTTCCCTCCAATTATCTTAGCCCCGAAGACATCTCTATCCAAAACATTGGATTCTCCATTCCCTGCGGTTATTTCATTGTATTATTTTGTAAAAGTTTGCTACGTCCATACACTCACACTTTACACACACACATCCCTCTAAAGACACACATATACGCACATTATATATATGGGTATATAAATATATGAATATATATAAATATATATATATATGTCTATATATGTATATATATATGTATATACGTGTATATATATATGTATATATATATATATGTGTGTATACATACATGTGTATATATATATGTATATCTATATATATATGTGTATGTATATATATATATATATGTGTGTGTGTGTGTGTGCATATATATATGTATATGTGTATATATGTATATGCATATATATGTATATGTATATATATATGTATATATATATATATATATATATATATATATATATATATATATATATATATATATATATATATATATAT
>NC_068991.1:14398774-14403658 GCF_001194135.2 Octopus bimaculoides | reverse complement strand
TATATATATATATATATATATATATATATATATATATATATATATATATATATATATATATATATATATATATATATGCAGATATGTATATATATGTATATATGTACATATATGAATACACACATACATATACATGTAAGTGTGCATATATATATACATACACAATGATTATGTGTGTGTATATATATAATGCATATCAATAATGTATGTATCAACACATATGATGTGCATTAATGTGTGTGTGTAAATATATATTTTTGAATACATATAATGTATGCGTATACACATAACGTGTTTGTATGTATAATTATATATATATATATATAAAATGTGTGTGTATACAATATATGCATGCACACATACATATATACAAGTATATATATGTACATGTGTGTATGTGTTGTCGTCATCATCATCATGGACATTAAACAATGATGATGATGATAATAATGCATACACATATGTACATTGTATATGCATAAATGTATACTTATATGCTTATGTATATATACACATATTTTTAAATGTGTGTGTTTGTGTGTGTGTGTGTTACGCATACTCACAAAAGCAAGGACAAAGTGAGAGAGAAAATTCATTCAAACTGATAAAGCAGAGCATAACATAATACCGGGGGTTATTATTAGGAGTGTTTAGAAAATCCGCAAATAAGGGACAACGATGAATAAATACAATATAATAAAATAAAATATTGCCTCCGCCACCACTCCTACCACAACCTAAAGCCTTATTCATACACATTCACAGATACACACATACAAGCACACACACATAAATGCACCTGCACATACACGCACACAATACAAAGATGACAATAAGCAGTTTATTTTTTTAATTCTGTATTCCTTTTTGCTTCAGGTACAATAGCAAAATATTATGATTAATGTATCTTTTATAAAACATTCTTAGAAACATTTTTTTTTTCTATTTTCTCGAAATTCCACTGCTATTATTCATATCACCTCATATCACCACCACCCCTACTGTTGCTGCTGCTGCTGCTCCTGCTGCCCCTTCTATTATTTCATTGCACAAATAACCACAGGCATGTTTATGTGGTTGAGAAGCTTGCTTCCCGAACGTGTGGTCTTGGGTCTAGTCCTACTGTGTGACACCTAGGGTAAGTGTCTTCTGCTATTCCCCTGGGCTAACCAAACCCTTGACTGAAACTGAAAGAAGCCCATTGTGTGTGTGTGTGTATGAGTACTTGGTGACCCTGCTGGTGCTGGTGCTACATGAAAAGCATCCAGTGCTACATGAAAAGCATCCTTCCAAATGGTTAGCATTTGGAAGGGCATCCAGCCATAAAAGCCATACCAGAACTGACCTTACCTGTTCTACAAGGTGGTTGGTGTTAGGAAGGTATCCAGGTATAAAAACCATGCCAAACAGACACAGTAGCCTGGTGTAGTCTTCTATTTGGCCAGCTCCTGTCAAACCGTCCAACCCATACCAGCATGGAAGATGGACGTTAAATGATGATGATGATGATGTTATACATATGCTCATGAATTTATATGTTTGTACCCTTGTCTAAGAATCATGTGATGGTTATAAATAAAAATTATCATCATACAAGTGAGGCTGTTCCTTTCTGGTCTTCTATAAACACACATCTCACAATAGGGAAATATTACATTGCTTGGAAATGGGTGAGAGTTGGCAACAGGAAAGGCGTCCAGTTGTAGAAAATCTGCCTCAACAAATTCTAGCTGACCCATGCGAGAGCAAAAAGTGGACATTGAATGACGATGATGAGTACGCATATATAATACTGGTTTCTGTGGCTGCTTTGTGTCCATGCTAACAGTCCAGTTTTTAGAGAAGCCCCTAGACAGAAAGTACCTTTCTTAGAATGTGGTTTTTTCTAAGGTGGGTAGATTTTTCGGAGCATTCACTTATCTGTCTTACTGTCCAACCATGTTAGGTGGAGTAATGTACTTGAGAATTGACCCTAATATTCTGATGTTTACTATTACAACTTCCGCATTTGTTGCTGGGCAACCCCTTAACATATTCCGAAATATACCAGTATAATCATGATAAAAATTTATCTCAATTTATGCAGGTCACTTTGTAAAAAGATATGGATACATCTCTTTAGACAAGTGGTATAATTATGTACCAGAAGAGGCTCTAAGCAAACTTAGTAACCAAAAAATTCTATAAGATTTTGACATCCAGTCAGACAGAACAACAAAATACAACAGACAAGATATAATTATACATGTCATAAAAAGAAAAAGAAAAAAATGTTTTGTAACAGATGCTAAAATTCCTTCTGATATAAACGCTGTAAACCAACAGTAAACAAACTTATTATCATTTTTGTTGTCGAGTCATAGCTAAAAGTGTTTTAGAAGTGCTGTAAGTTTGTGTCTTGTTTTACTTTTCTAAAAGGTTGAAGAGTGGCAAATCTATGTTATCCTACAGATTCTTGAGACACTGGAGAGAGGGATGGTTAAATTGTGCTTGATTTTTATTGGATCCAGATCTTTTGGTGGGCAAGTACTGGGGATGAAGAGACTAGTAGAGTCACCTGTCTCACCCGGAAATAGGCAGAGAGTAACTATCTCTTAAGAGCCATGCAAATATGTTGAACACCACATTATCTCTATCCTCTGTTATTATTTGACCATCGTGCTCTGCCCTTGTTTATGTCTGATTAGACTGGAACATCTGTTCTTAAGCCTTCTGTGGAAGGAATACATGGTTCATATGCTGTCAGTACCTGAGAGGACTTGCTGTAGATGTGAAGACATGTGCTGGGGTTATGACATATTCAGCATTACCTTCACAGGGAACGAGTGTCTGCTGTTTCTCAGACACATTTTTTCCCCAGTTCATCAGGAATGTCATTAAGCACTAATTGGGATATGCAGTTGGTGGAAATTCCACATTAGCATTTTATCATGGACTAGTGGCAGACAAAATGTTCTGAAATCTCAGGGTGTCAATGAAAATCAACTGTTTGGTCTGTTCTGGAGGACTTCAGTATGAAGCCCATGGATAATACTTGGCCATGTCATACTAGACATTGTCAGTTTGGGGTAAACTCTACAGGCACAGCAGTACTGTCAGCAGCACTGGATTAACCCATTAAGCAAAATAAACACATGCTTAGGGCATCAAGGGACAAGGGCACTACAGAAATGAAAATGGTTTACGGCACAAAAGAAATCACTTTAAACTTGTTAAAATAATATTCGTAATGCCTTATCTCTACTAAGTACAGAAGCAGAAGTTTTACGTAAAATTAATTTTAACGATATCATTGAACACTTTGCAATTGAAAAAAAAAAAAAAAAAAAAAAAAAATGCAGAGGAGAAAACTTTTCAAATATAAATAAAGTGGAATCATACGAAAATATACATTATTTTCCATCTTACTGTGAATTTTGTTTCATTTTGAAAAATGAAAATTTATTTTATGGTTTATTATCGTTTACATTTTGAATTACTTTTGTTTACATTTTGAATCATTTAGATATACTTGAGGGCACCAAAACCTTCTAAGTGCTTAGGGCCTCTATGGATCTTAATCTGGCCCTGATCAGCTTGGCCAAGGCGGGTCTGAGATGTGAGCAAAGGCACAAAACTATACTGCTCACACTTATGCAGTGTCTCAGCATTGCTGACCTGTTGAGTTACATTTAACAACGGTTGTCACATGTGAAGCAAATCCAGTTATCAGTCATGTTCAGCATGAAGATCATTCCACCACCTGCTTTAATAAGGCAAGTTAGGTTGTATTCCTCTGTTTAGTAGCTTTGATGTAAGAGATTGTGTGGTGGATGAGGTTGAGATGATTGCAGACATCTTCCTTTTTGATTTAGCCCTCATCAACTTCTTCAAATTCCCCTCAACAAGGAAATTGAGGGTTGAGAGGAAACTACTTTTCCATGCAAATTTATTAAAAGGTGATCGACTGAGCAAAAACAGTTAATGTGAATGAAACTACTCCAAGGAAGTGTCTGTTGAATGGAGAAGGCTTGCGCCTTTGGCAGTCAGGATGATCCTGGATCTGTGGGGGTCCATAACTGGCCCCAATTGGATAATTTCTAATATCAAGAGGTCTGAATCATCCATGTTATATTCTGTGTTCAAATACAGCCAGAGTTAACTTTTAACTTTCATTCTTTCAGCTTTACTAAATAGAGTAGCAGTTTAAGGTTATGGCTGAGAAAATTGTTAGTCAAACAAAACAATTTATGATATATATATGGTGGTTCTTTACATTCTGAGTTCAAATCCTCCTGCAGCCAACTTTCTATGCATCCTTTTCGGAGCTGGTAAAAATATGTACTAGAAAAGCACAGAATCGATTTAAGTAATCTCACTCTTTAATTCTCTGGTCTTATTTACAAACAAGGGCAATCGCTCAGTAGAATCATTAGATCATTGGTTAAAATGCTTTGCAGTATATATTTTTTTCAGCGTTGTACATTCTGAGTTCAAATCCCATATGGGTTGATACAATAAAATAAAGTAATAAAAATTACTAGGGTCAATTTAACTTGGGTATCTCTCTTCTTGAAGATGTGTGGCCTTGTTCTTATCTTAGAAGTAAAACTCACTTACACCTGGCTGCTGAGAAAAAGTAACTTATCGTAACTGAGAAATAACATAAACATTGTCTGGATAGACCTTAAAACTATTTACATAGTGATATAAAGTTGGTCAAGCATATTAATTAAACGTATGATTGTAACATTCGTTTGCTCTCACACACACACACACACACACACACACACACACACACACACACACACGTATATATGCACATAAATATAATTATGTATGTATATGTGGGTGTATGCATTTATATGTATATATGAATATATATATATATGTGTTCATATATAT
>NC_068991.1:14386872-14398380 GCF_001194135.2 Octopus bimaculoides | reverse complement strand
TGTGTGCTTAATATCTAAGCTCATGCATAGTAAAGCTAGAGAATATAGGTTATTTAGTGTGAGTGTCAGAATACACTTTCTACTATTCCAGTGACCTAATATAAGAATCAATACCTATTATTAGGTTTTAGTTAGATGGACTAAAAAGAAAATTATTCCAATAAACAAAACAAAAATTAATACATATGAAACTGTAGACATTGGATATATATATATATATATATATATATATATATATATGAATAAAAGTACTGTAGGAAACAACAACAAAAACAATACTAACAATACTTTCTACCTTAGTCACAAGGTCAGAAAATCTGAGAGAAGAGAATAGTCACTTATATAAACCAACAGCATTTGATTAGCACTTAATACAGCAATTCATCTCAAGCCATTTATGCCCCCCTGTAGAATTGCTAGTCCAAGGGTTTGGGGAAATTATCCATTGTACTCCTTGTTACTGATGGTGCTTGTGGTCCATTCACTACTCATGTTCTGTACCAAAGTCTTTCTGGTGAAGACCTTGGTACATTTATTCTAAAGTTGATACCGTAGCTATTCCAACAACACTGGGTTTCTTGGTCTAGTCGCTATTGTTTATGGCCTGAAAGCCCTCCAAAACAGAGCTGCTAGTTCATTCTCATTAATGCCTAGAGTTTCCCCAAGAACATCATTGCTCTTGTCCACCTCTAGTTCTCTCTATAATACTAAAGTGGGGCTTCCATGGAACTACATTGCTTGATTGTTGATAGAGGGCAGTGAGTACCTGATGACATTCCAGGTATCAGGCACATGGTCGGCAAATTTGAGAAATGGGGATGAGAGGCATATATGTCGTATATATATATATATATATATATATATATATATATATATATATACATACATATATACGATGGGCTTCTTTCAGTTTCTGTCTACCAAATCCACTCACAAGGCTTTGGTCGGTCTGAGGCTATAGTAGAAGACACTCGCCCAAGGTGCCATGCAGTGGGAATGAACCGGGAACCATGTGGTTGGTAAGCAAGCTACTTACCACACAGCCACTCCTGTGCCTATGGGAATAAAAAGGTATATAAAAAAAGACCAGACTATGGACAAAACAAAAATAGTGAAATGTTTCAGCCAGCTTCTGTGGAGGGCGAAATCTGATGAAACTCCATGGATTACAAATTAACCTTATTGCCAAAAGCAGGTACCCTCTCCTAGGAGTCGTTTTTGGGCCTACAGACACATGCTGTGAGTGATGGTGAAGGGCTGGGAGTTAGTGGGATGGTGCCATTCAACTCAGGTTTATAATTTGGATAATTTATTTTACTTTTGGTTTGATGTTTCCATTAAAGATGAAAGTTAAATAGTGATAAGCAATGTTATGATTGCTGCTGTGATAACAGTGAGAGATGTTGGCATTGTTATTGTAGTTGTTTGTGTGTCTGACTTAGTGGAAGAGAGGGAAGATATGTCAATAATTAGAGAGAAAGAGAAAGGGAAAGGAAGAGTGAGGCGGGGAGAGAGAGAGAAGGTCGGTCGGGCATAGACAGACACATCAAGAGAAAATAAGGTGATGTATGTATTGCATGTATGTACATATGTATTTATGTATGTATGCATGTGTATGTCTGACTCTGTGTGTGTGTGTATTTTTATATTTTAGTTTGTGTGTGAGAGTGTTTGCAACAACAGACATCATGTGGAGTCTATATTTGTAAGTAAACAGTCATAATGTGATCAATGGTTAATCTGGTATTTGATTAGTTATTAAATTCTAGATACGCTTTTGTGTTTTGAGTTCTCTATTGTTGAAATTATATTTACAACAACAACAGACAAACACAATCAATTGTAGCACATTGGGCAAGTTTCTTCTGCTGTTGCCCAGGGTCGACCAAAGACTTGAAAATGAATTTGGTAGATGGAAACTGAAGAAAGCTAACTGTATAATGTATATGTGTGTGTTGTGATACAAGCAGTGTCATTCATTTCCAATATTCTGCAAGAACATGTCTGACCATGGGGAAATATTACCTTGCTTGGAAACAGATGAAGTTTGGAAACAGGAAGAGCATCCAACCATAGAAAATCTGCTTCAATAAACTCTGTCGGACCTCTGCAGGCATGGAAAGCAGGATGTTAAAATGATGATGATCATCATAATATATATGTATGTGTGTGTGTGTGTGTGTGTGTGTGTGTGTGTGTGTGTGTGTATGTGTGCGTGTGTATATATATATATATATATATAAATCACAGTATGTGAATGTATAATGACAAATGCATTCATTTCCACAATTCTCAACCGATTTTCTCCAGACTTTGCACACATATTACTTATGTCCCAAGGATGGTCATTTAAATTACCAACTACTATGTATAGCAAGGCCTATACATAGTTAGGTAATACACCAGTAGTGCCTATGTATACATTTATCCCTTAGACGGTTGCATAAACTAACTCATAATTTATATATCTATATATATATATATATATATATATATATATATATATCATCACTTAATGTCTGTCTTCCATGCTCTCTCTCTAAATATATATGATATAGGTAGGTATATGAGTAAGACATGAACTCTGCAAGCCACATCACAGGCAGCTCTTCTAAGAGTACAGCAATCCTGAATAAGAATATAAGGTTGAAAGTTCCCTTCAGTTTGCCTACAAGGGACAAAGTCAACTTGACCGGACTAGTGCTGGTAATAACAAAAAGCATAACCATATCCACATTGTAAGATATATACAGTGCCATAGTTGGCTAGTTTTCTCTGTAACATTGTATACAAAATGATGCAGTCTGTACGTGACAACCCATCTAACCAATGCTAGCGCAGTGAAACAGATGTAAAATGATGATGATGATGATGAAGATGCACATATAAACATTAATATATATGTGTGTGTGTGTGTGTGTGTGTTGTATGTTGGCACTTCATTGCTTACGATGTCGAGGGTTCCAGTTGATCCGATCAACAGAACAGCCTGCTCGTGAAAGTAACGTGCAAGTGGCTGAGCACTCCACAGACACGTGTACCCTTAACGTAGTTCTCGGGGAGATTCAGCGTGACACAGTGTGACAAGGGTGGCCCCTTTGAATTACAGGCACAACAGAAACAGGAAGTAAGAGTGAGAGAAAGTTGTGGTGAAAGAGTACAGCAGGGTTCACCACCATCCCCTGCCGGAGCCTCATGGAGTTTTAGGTGTTTTTGCTCAATAAACACTCACAACGCTCGGTTTGGGAATCGAAACCGCGATCCTATGACTGTGAGTCCGCTGCCCTAACCACTGGGCCATTGCACCTCCACATATTATATACACACACACATACAGATTGATAGATAGCTAGATATAGATATAGTTATATAAGAAAGAATAGCAGAGAGCCACTGATAGAGAAGATAAACAAAGAGAAAACGAGATTGAAAAGAGAGACAAGCAGACAGGAAAATGGCTGCTAAAGCAACATGGCAGATGGTATTCTAATTAAATTTCTCCGATTTCTTATTATAAGCCATTTGATATGAGATCTAGCATCTCTCTCTCTCACCCTCACTATATCTGTTTCGTGCTCTCTCATTTACTTTCTCTGATCACTGATCAACAAAATTGATTGGGGGAATCGAATCAGTTATTTCCAGCATGTAACTGAAAGTTTAGGAAGGTGCTTTTGTCGACTCACTATCATTAGAATGCTGGACAAATGCTTTGCATTTAGTATCTATTCTAAATGTTTACGTTCCAAATTGAAATCCTGCTGACTCAATTTTGGGTCGATAAAAGGAAATGTCAGTCAAGTACTGGGGGTCAATCCATCTCTTTTTCCACCCCTCTCTCAGTTTTGTGCTCTCTCTCTCTCTCTCTCTCTCTCTCTCTCTCTCTCAGGATTGGCCATGCTGCATGGAGGACTAATCACACTATGTCTGTCTTCCAAAAACAACAAATTTCAGTTCATCATAATAGAAGAGTATGGTTGCTGAATCTTTGAGAGAGCCTGGTAACAGATGATGATAATGATGATGGTGATGATGCTTATGACAATGGTGACAAATTGAAAGTTTGGACTCTTCCACTTCACCTCACTCTGAAACTGCTGTTCTCTCTCTCTCTATCCCATGTGTATATATATGTGGTTATATGCCTGTGCTTGCACGCTTATTTGTGTACATAGAGAAAGTGGGAGAAAATTAATCGTACAAGAGGAAACAATTAAATATATAAATTGTAAGATAATTTCTTGATAATGATAATGATAAGAGTAATTTTTTGTCACAAGATATATGTTTAACTTCTGAAAGAATTCCATCCTGCTGTTTAAAGAAAGAAAGTGTTTAACCAATGTGTGTGTTTGTTAGCAACTTTGGTATGGAAGAGCAGAGTGTAGAAGGTGGGCCAGAAGAGGAAGAAAAAAATCATTAACAATTTGATATGTCATGGAAAGATGAATGTTGATTATCATGTTGAAAGATAGAATTAGATGTTTAGTGATAGGAAGGAAGAGAGAAATGAGATATTCTTCAAGAGATAGCAAAAATAGTAGAGGTAGGCAGATTGTTTAGCCAGAACAGAAGATGGATGGATAGATGGAAAAAAAACAAAAAACAAACATATAGTGGGTTCTACGAGAAGAACAGGGAAGAAGGTGTAGATAGAAAAGGAGATAGAGGGCTAACATAGAAGGATACATGAAAAGCACAATAAGGGGAGAGTACAAAACTAGTTTGAACTGGAATGGCAATAGATAGAGAGGAATGGAAGAGACTTGAAGTGGGTTGTTAAGTTATAAAATAGTAAAGAATGAAAGCATGTTGATTTTGCTTACCTTCTTCTATCATCTATTGTTTCATCGATTTAATCTCTACCTTTCCATGCTTGCATGAGTCGGATGAAATTTGTTGATGCAGATTTTACTACAGCTGGATGCCCTTCTTGTCACCAACCCTTACCTGTTTCCAAGTCAGGTAATATTACCTCATGACCAGACATATTTTAATTTTGGAAGATTAGAAACAATGGACACTGCTTGCATGACTGTGATACTCATTTACAAACTATCACATGATGCATGGCAAGGAGACAGTAAAACACACACTTACATGCACACACATCATCATCATCATCATCATCATCATTGTTTAATGTCTGCTTTCCATGTAGGCATGTTTTGGATGGCTTGATATGGAGCTGGCTAGCCGGGGAGCTGTCCAGACTCTAGCTGTCTGCTGAGGCATGCTTTCTACAGCTGGATGCCCTTCCTGGTGCCAACCACTTAGCAGAGTGTGCGGGGTACATTTTACCTTCCACTAGCACAGGTGTGTCTATACAGCACCGCCATGAGAGCATTTATGCAGCACTGGCATGGCTACTTTTTAAGTGGCACTGGCACCGGAAAGAACAAGCCTGTATGTGTGGAAGGTATACACACACACATGATGGGCTTCTTTCAGTCTCTGTCTACCAAATCCATTTTGCAAGGGCTTTTTTCAGTCCAGGGCTGTAGCAAAAGCCATTTGCCTGAGATGCCTTGCAGTGAGAGTGAATCCAGAACCACGAAGACAAGAATCAAACTTCCTACCATTCAGCCATACCTGCATCTGTAAATGGTATTTCCTTTGTTTCTCTAAAATTATAATTACTATTAGAATATTGTCATAATATGTGGAAGTGGCAAAGAATAGTTTGATGATGGAGATGTATATTTGGGAGAGAGTTAAAAAGAAAAAGAGATAACCACATTGATTAAGAGCTGTGGAGGCTGAGTTGAGGGTTTTAAGCAAAGAAACAGAATTTGTGTTGCCTGGGATAGTCTTTGAGTTTGTTATGCCTCACCTCATGCAAAACACATAACACATAACACATTTCCTTGGTGAGTCAACACATAAAGAGTTACTCCTATAAAATAAACTACAATACAAAATTCCACTCAGGTGGACTCTTCCTCTTATCTCCTTTTAGGGACATCAGTGCAAAATGAACTTGCAAAGCAACTTTAAATTTTTGCTAAAATGCATAAAAATTGAAACAAAAATGTTTGAGATTTTACTTTCATTTTAGATTGATTCAAAAGAGTGTTTAAAGTTTTGGTTACATATATTGATATACATACTTTAGAATCAATAAATATATAAGATATTGTTATATTGTGTACACATTGCTGAAATTTTTGTTTGACTTAACTTTTCATTGATCTATCAACGTCTCTGTCCTCCACATTACTTCTTCTGTACTTCCATAGTCTCACCTAGTCTGTATAACTGACAATCTCTCTCTTACTCTCTTTCACATAGTCTTTCATCTTCTTTGTCTCTCCCCCCCGCCCCCGTCTACATTTTTCTCTGTATCTCTCTTGTTTGGTTACTCCTTCAGCGAAAGTGGGAGAAAGAGAGAGGTAGAGACATAGAAAGACATATATATACATACATTTATACATACATGCATGGATTAAATATGAGAGTACGGAAGAGGGTGGTGGAGTGCAAAGGGGGGAGGTAATAAATCAATAAAGTGTATAAGTTAAACAAAATTACAGTTATGTGTATATAGAAATCAATATATAAATATTTTTTATGTGTATAAAGTCTGCATATTATTTGATTTGTAAACAATTCAATTGTCTTATCTCAATAAATCTGCAATCTCCTACATTTACTCACATCATTGCTTTGGCAAGTATATCAGTGAAGGTTGTTTGCTAAAAAGGTCAGAATAAGTTCGAAACATGTTCAGAGTTGTCTCCTCAGTTTTTAGAAAAATTTATATGATGTTTACTATTGGCTGATATTATTTTTTTTGTTTCTCTTTATTTTTATGTTAACTTTTTCTCTGCTGAATCTGCAGGGCACTTTCGTACTCCCCGCATTAAATATGTTAATGTTAATTTGATGAAAGCTAAAAACACCCTAATGTTAAATCATACTTTATTATCATCCTAAATCATAAGTGACGAGCTGATAGAATCGCTAGAATGTCATTCATAATGTTTGGAAGCATTTCTTTTTGCTTTACAAGGGAGTCCTGAAAAGTTCCTGGTTTTAAGGGTATCACAAAAGACTTGGTTGGCGGCCCACCCTCTGAGTTCTCTTACACAGCTTACAAAAACTGAATGACAACTGCAATAATTATGTGAATCTGAGAGGGGAATATGTTGAATAAAAGTAGGAGTGGCTGTGTGGTAAGTAGCTTGCTTATGAATCACATGGTTCCGGGTTCAGTCCCACTGCATGGCACCTTGGGCAACTGTCTTCTACTATAGCCTTGGGCCGACCAAAGCCTTGTGAGTGGATTTGGTAGACGGAAACTGAAAGAAGCCCGTCGTATATATGTATATATATATATATATATATATATATATATATATATATATATATATATATATATATATATATATATATATGTTTATGTGTGTATATATTTGTGTGTCTGTGTTTGTCTCAACTCCCCAACATCACTTGACAACCGATGCTGGTGTGTTTACGTCCCCGTAATTTAGTGGTTCGGCAAAAGAGAAACGATAGAATAAGTACTAGGCTTACAAAGAATAAGTCCTGGGGTCGATTTACTCAACTAAAGGTGGTGCTCCAGCATGGCCACAGACAAATGACTGAAACAACTAAAAGAGTAACTGATCCTCCTGCATTTTTTTTTTTTACTCAAACCCAAGAAATTTTTCGGCACCCTTTCATACATTCTGAATTTAAATGTTGTTGAGTTTGCTTTTAACCTATCATCCTCTTGGAGATGGGGTTGATAAAATAAAATAACAAACAAGTGCTGGGGGTTGATGTAATCGACTTCCCCTTCCTCAAAATTTCAGGCCTGTGCTTATAGTAGAAAGAATTATTATCCTGTATACACATATAGACATATATTCAGAGGAAAATATTCTTGCATGCATTCACATACGCAGACAAAAGAAAATTAGATACATTAGACTGGTTTTGGCAAGTGTTGGCCCAGACCATGTCTAATTTAATTGTACTTATTAACTGAAGAATTCTCTTAAGTTGTATTCCATTTTGACTTAAAATGTAACATTAATGGAGTCATCAGTCAAAATATTCTTTTATATTCTTTTAGATGTCTCAGTCATTTGACTGTGTCCATGCTGAGTACTGTTTTAAACGGTTTTAGTCAAAGAAATCGTCCCCAAGACTTATTCTTTGTAAGCCTGGTACCTCTTCTATCAGTATCTTTTGCCAAACCACTAGATTACGGGGACAAAAACACACCAACATTGGTTGTCAAAGCAATGGGGGGTGGGGAAACACAGATACAAAGACACATATTTATACGTACATACTTACATATCAATATACATACATACATATATATAGATACATATACATACATATATATATATACATACACATACATACATATATATACATACATACAGATACATATATATATATAAAAAGTTCGTTTTCTATGTTTTTGTTTCTCATTGTGTTAAACGTTTTTTTGATGTAGGTATGTATTTATATGTATGTATATATGCATATGTTTATATATAATTTATACTATTATATATAAATAAATAAATAAATATATATATATATATATATATATATATATATAAACACACAATGAATTTAATTATGATGATCCATCAGAGCGTGATTACTACCAGCTTCGCCTTACTGGCACTTGTGCCAGTGGCATGTGAACAAAACATTGGACTGACTCCTGTGCAGGTGGCACATAAAAAAAACACCATTTGAGCGTGGCCGTTGCCAGTACCACCAAACTGGCCCTCATGCCTGTGGCACGTAAAAAGCACCCACTACCCTCTCGGAGTGGTTGGCATGAGGAAGGGCATCCAGCTGTATAAACCTGCCAAATCAGATTGGAGTCTGGTGTAGCCATCCGCTTCGCCAGTCTCCAGTCAAATCGTCCAACTCATGCTAGCATGGAAAGCAAACGTTAAAGGATGATGATGATGATCATCATGTCAAAATTAAAGACAGTTTAGTCCTTGCTGGAATACCTCTGGTAAGGTAGTCCTAGCTATAATATGACCAAATTAGCCATAGGTTGATTGTGGCTGGAATACCTCTGTTAGATCAGCACTGACCTGTGTTGAACCAACAGCAGCAACAACAAATAACTAAGCCACTAACTTCACTCTGAAACAATAAAAGAATTTCTTTGTTGAGCCACCAAGTTTTGGCATTAGTTCATAGAAAATTTAGGTAATTTCTTCAATTTGTTCTTTAATTATATTTCAAAGAAGACTTTTGAAACAAATGGAAAGATTATTCTTATTGTTATTCTTAAACTAACTTTTATTGGCACAAAAGAAAACAACGTTGTTGTTGCAATTATTATTATTATTATTATTATTATTATTATTTGATTTGAAGTCCAGCAATGTCAATAGAAACACATTTTAAAATATTTATTTATATAATAGAAAGGCTATATAGCTGCAGTTATATTCAGATAAAATTACTAAGATAATGTGAAATTTTAGTCTAGGTATGCATACTTAAGTAACATTATCAAACTTGATTGGCACTGAAATCGGTAAGGACATGTTCTGGAAACCAACCAAAGCGTTAATTAGAAGCTGTTAGTTACTGGCCTGGGAGAAAAAGAATGGCTGCTTGCCAGATTGTCAAATGCTCTAGAAATGCTTCATTAGAAATGCTTCATTAGAAATGCTTCATTAGATCCATATCGTATTGACGAAGCTTATCAAAAATATGGCTTAGGATAAATACTATTGGAGAACGTTCTGCATTGAACACACACACACACACACACATATACACAGCAGAACAACACATGTTTGCAATAGTGAGTGGAATAATTTTGATTAACTGTGATTAACAGAGCAATTAGTAGTCAAAAACTTCCTGAAGTAGTGTTTAAAATCAGACTTGGCAGTGGTCTGACATGGTCAGCAGACAAATCAGCCATGGAAATTTTGATTAATAGGCGCTGAGATTTTAGTAGTAGTCGTAGTAGTAGTAGTAGTAGTAGTAGTAGTAGTAGTAGTAGTAGCAGTAGTAGTAGTGGTAGTGTATAACATGTATGTTTGTATGCATAAATGTGTGTATGTATGATTGTATGTGTTTGTATGTATGCATATAAATATGTGTGCATTTACATGTAGATATGTTTCAGCCTTTTGGCTAAGAGCAAAGTGTTGCACTATATAAGCATGCATGTACGTATTTGCTATATAAATATATATACTCTTTACTCTCTTTTACTTGTTTCAGTCATTTGACTGCGGCCATGCTGGAGCACCGCCTTTAGTCGAGCAAATCGACCCCCAGGACGACTTCTTTGGAAGCCTAGTACTTATTCTATCAGTCTCTTTTGCCGAACCGCTAAGTTACGGTGAAGTAAACACACCAGCATTGGTTGTCAAGCATTGTTGGGGGGACAAACACAGACACACAAACATATACACACACATACATATATATATATATATATACATACATATATACGATAGGCTTCTTCCAGTTTCCATCTACCAAATCCACTCACAAGGCTTTAGTCGGCCCGAGGCTATAGTAGAAGACACTTGCACAAGGTGCCATGCAGTGGGACTGAACCCAGAACCATGTGGATGGTAAGCAAGCTACTTGAAAATTATAGAAAACCAAAAGACAAAGACAGGTGAATGAACAACTAGCAAGTGTATTAGTTTGATGCTCAGGAAAATGAAAAAGTCTTTTATGTTTCGAGCCTAGACTCTTCAACAGAAAGGAATAAGAGAAAATAAACAGAAAGAGAATGAAAAAAAAAGCTTGTAGATTTAGCAGTGAAGCATGAAGTGTGTGTGTATACATATAAAAAATATATCTAAATGTGTAGGCATGAAAACATAAATGGTATTCATGGTTTATATAACAGTTGCACATGTCAGAAGATCAGTGAATATTTATTATAAGAGCTTGGCTCCAACGCATTTGCACCAGATTTACATTTTGAGGATAATTTACTTTCACCTTTTCTCTTGGGGACTCTGTAACAGAATGTGGGCAGAACTGTCCCTTTTGACTAAAAGACAAGAGGCAAACAACCAGTGAAATTTTGAAGGCAATGGTGTCATATTTGCCTTGTGAAAATAATTGTGACAATGAAATCGTTTCATTAATCTTTCCTTCAATTAACATCTGACTACTGTTTTATGTGTAGGCACAATGGCCCAGTGGTTAGGGCAGCGGACTCGCGATCATAGGATCTCGGTTTCGATTCCCAGACCGGGCGTTGTGAATGTTTATTGAGCGAAAACACCTAAAGCTTCACGAGGCGCCGGCAGGGGATGGTGGTGAACCCTGCTGTACTCTTCCACCACAACTTTCTCTCACTCTTATATCCTGTTTCTGTTGTGCCTGTAATTCAAAGGGCCAGCCTTGTCACACTGTGTCACACTGAATACCCCTGAGAACTACGTTAAGGGTACATATGTCTGTGGAGTGCTCAGCCACTTGCACGTTAATTTCACGAGCAGGCTGTTCCGTTGATCGGATCAACTGGAACCCTCA
>NC_068991.1:14384910-14386674 GCF_001194135.2 Octopus bimaculoides | reverse complement strand
TGTGTATATATGTATGTGTATGTATGCATGTGTATGTATCTATATGTATATATATGTGTGTGCGAATACATGTATATCTAGATATGTGTGTATGTGTGCACGTTCTTGGCTGTATGTGCTTCTGTGCATGTGTTTGTGGGTGCATGTGGATGTGTGCATCAATATATATACATACATATACACCCAAATATACAATCGTACAAACAGGAAAAAAAGAACTTATATGGATTTCAGATAGAGGGAATAGCAAAATAATAGTTTATGCTTTAGTTCATTCATTCAATCGCATTCCCATTGCAGATAATACTATTATTGCTTGCTTGCTGCCTGCTACATTAGAGACAAAGTTTTCTGGTGCATTACCAAATGCAGTTACACTATTGTCTACTGCACTCAACCTCACAATTATATTTGTCTGTTGTATGTTGTTTCCCCTTCAGATTACTCATGTCTATTGCATTAGCAATTACCATTTAGTGTTGTTAGGTGCATTATAGACATCACTGATGTTTTGTTTATTTTAACATTGAAATCCATTTATACAAATTGCTATGATCATGCTCTCTTAGAAAGTCAATTACAATATAGAAAAAACTGTTTGATGAAATTTCTTGTTGCAATATGGTTTTATTATTATTATCACCACCATCATCATCATCATCATTATCATCACACCTGACTGGCTGACAAAAAAAAAATATATTGTAAACTAAACATACTTTGTGTGACACATTGAACTTTAGCACATTTAATGTGTTAAAGGTTAGTGTGTTAAAGATAAGCAGGGATTTGGTCACCACTGCTGACCCGCCAACAGGAGGGCTTGAAACACCAAATATGTGTGTGCATGCATGTGTGTATATGTATATAATCATGGAGGTGTGTGGCTTAGTGGTTAGGGTGTCAGACTCATGATTGTAAGATTGTGGTTTTGATTCCTGGACCAAGCAACATGAGAAAAAAACAAGAAGGTTGATGCAAAAAGTGGAACAAGACAAAGAGTGAATAAGAATGGAAAAAGAAAGGAAACCAAGAGTTGGATCCCTTTTGTCCATTTTGTCCTTTCTGTTTCAGTTTCCGTCTACCAAATCCACTCACAAGGCTTTGGTCGGCCGGAGGCTTTAGTGGAAGACACTTGCCCAAGGTGCCACACAGTGGGAATGAACCCAAACCATGTGGTTGGTAAGCAAGCTACTTGCCACAGCCGTGTCTTTGTCCCCCACCATTGCTTGACAATTGGTGTTGGTGTGTTTACATCCCTGTAACTTTGCAGTTAGGAAAAAGAAAGAGACCACTAGAATAAATACCAGGTTTTAAAACATAAGGGGTTGATTCTTCAAGGTGGTGCCCCAGCATGTCGCATTCAAACGACACAAACCAGTAAAAGAGAAAACAGAAAGAAAATAATAAAATAAATATAAAATATCACCTAACAGAAAAAAAATCTACATAAAATGAATTCTACCAAAAACTAACAACAACATTTGAATGACTCAGCTGGTATGCCTAATTCTTTTACACGCAAGATAAAAACCAGGAGATTTTTAAAATACTGATTAAAATTTAATAAAAACCTGCCTATTATCTGACTGCTTCTGCAGTGTGAAGAAAAAAATCTTTTCATTTGTAATTAAGAATATTAAGTTTGGAAACATTGGTAATAATTTCCAGAAAATTTTTTTTTAAAGATGGAAACTGATAATGCTATTAAGAATTCAAAAAATATATTTGCATCAAATCAGGAAAAGACTCAGAACTTCTAAG
>NC_068991.1:14382370-14383621 GCF_001194135.2 Octopus bimaculoides | reverse complement strand
TATATATATATATATATATATATATATATGAATGGAAATAATTGCATAGTGTTCAAATCGACAACAATATTAAAAATGAACTGAGTACTGGAACTAGAGTAGATAAGTATGTTAAAGGTAACACAGAATAGATTCTATAAAAAGCTATTAAACTACATTTCAGCTTCTACATATATCTGAATTAACTTTCTCCTGTGTATATCAGTAAGAACGTAAACATGAGCAAGAAAACCAATGAAGCTTATGTTTCCAAACAAAAATGCCTTGTGGTGTTATTTTGCTTGTGTTGCATAGATTACTACTTTGTCACTCACGCCGTCATAAATGCAGTGAACTCTTGATGGACCCATCAGAAATCTGTAACCAAGGTTACCATTGTTTACTATATGAGATATAATTAAAATATATAAATAATTCCAACTCCAGACACATCACAGTTGCTACTTTATAGTCTTGGCGATAAGATATTTACAAACCATTGCCTCTTTTATTGATAATCTAACTTTATTCCAACTCGGTGAGCCATGAGATAGAAAAAGACGATGATGATGATGATGCAAGCAAATTGGTGAGTCCAGATATTGTTTTTTTCATTAAACTCAGTCTTTAGTAAAAGCATAAGTTTAATAAAGAAAGAAAATGAAGAAAGGATAATAATAAAAATAAACTACACTTATCTTTTACGCAACAAAAATAAAACTCATATGAAAGAAAAGAATCTCTTGGCTGATTGAAACGAACATTATAAGAAATAAAAAAACTCATTTTATGATTTATCTGCCAAAATTTAATGAAAAGGCAAGTAAATTTCAAACAACAGCTTATATTATAACTACAAAAATAAAAACACAAACTAATTTAAAAATACCTTTAAATGAATAACGAAAGAACAACTAAAATCTTTTATGAAATAAGTTCAAACAAAACTGTGTGGACTAAGTAGTTTGACTCGTAACTGAGAGTTTTCTGGTTCAATCCCACTCCTATTGCATGGCACTCTGAGCCAGTGTCTTCTGCTCAAGCCATGAGACAACCAATGCCTTGTGAGGATATTTGGTAGATAGAAACTGTGAGAAATCATGATTCTATATATATATGTGTGTGTGTGTATATATATATATATATATATATATATATATAATAATAATAATAATATTAGGGACAAAATCCAAAATTACAGGTAAAAACTCAATTAAAATCAATTTATAAAAAATTAAAATTAAATTGAGCTTTATAGATAAAATATATATA
>NC_068991.1:14380780-14382229 GCF_001194135.2 Octopus bimaculoides | reverse complement strand
ATATATATATATATATATATATATAGTGTGTGTGTGTGTGTGTGTGTTAGAAATTGTGTTACTCTTACATTTAGAGCTCCATGTAGATTATCATAATCCAGCCTGCTTCATGCATAGCAGTGAAGAAACTTCTATATTCAGAGTAAATGTAAGAGAAATAAAGATAAACATAGATTTATATTATAGTCCCTAAAAGCATTTCACCTTTATAGTTGTTTGGAACCCTGCAACAGGTGTTCCAAAAGCATTTAGCTCAACCACAAGGGCAACACTTTGTTGAATATGTGTGCAATAAAGTTTTCCCTGATGATAAACTGTTTGGGCTTCTGTTTTTTCCTGCTGGTGAACACCAGCAACCTTAAATTACTTGGCTGCACCAGGCATTTAAGTACACACACACACACACATCTGTGTGTGAATATATGCACTGTGCATGTGTACGAATAGGTAAGCAACGAGCAGATGGAGGTAGGTTTGGGTAGACGGATGAATAGACAAACAAATAGACAGACAGACAAACTGACAGATAGATAAGTACCTATTTAAATAGGTTCACAATTAGTAGGAATATATTGATTGCTCTCAAATGACCTAAATAATTAACCCATCTTTGGCATTTTTTTCCTCCCCTTTTTTTTTTCTTCTTTCATCCTTGTTGCATTTACAAAACCTCATGCCATCCCTACTCTTCACCTGCTTCTCTGCACCTCCACCACTACCACTCTTATTTTACCTTTCTCACCAACCAGCAGGCAGCTGGGATTTCACTTCTCTCATCACCAGCAACTACAGACCATGCTTATATTTATTATTTTTCATCTTCCATCACTTGCACATTGCTCTCCTTCTCTATCTCCATATTTTTTCAAAGCCTTTTATGTGTTTTGTCACCACTGCCACCTCCTCTCCTCCTCTTCTTCCCTCTCCCCTTGTCACTTTTCTCCTCTTTCTCGCCTCATCACTTTCCTTCTTCTCTTCCTCTCCCCTCATCACTTTTTTCCTCCTCTTTCACTTCTCCCCACTTTACTCCTTCTCTCACCACCTTCCTCTTCCTCTTACCACCTTCCCCCTTCCCCCTCACAACCTTTCCCTTCCCACAAATTTCCTCCCCTCTACTTTTCATTCTTTCCTCTTCCCTATTATTCTTCACTCCCAGCTCGCCATCCTCTTTCTTCTCTTTCATTCCTCCAACCCACCAGATTTCTGCATATATATAATCGACCCCAGGACTTATTCTTTGTAAGCATAGTACTTATTCTATTGGTCTCTTTTTGCTGAACCGCTAAGTTACGGGGGACGTAAACACACCACCATTAGTTGTCAAGTGATGGTGGGGGGGGACAAACACAGACACACAAACATATACACACACATATATATATATACATATATACGACGGGCTTCTTTCAGTTTCCATCTGCCAAATCCACTCACAAGGCTTTGGTCGGC
>NC_068991.1:14378367-14380492 GCF_001194135.2 Octopus bimaculoides | reverse complement strand
TCCTATATGCTAGAAAGAGGGTGTTTTTTTTTCTGGAGGACAATATTTTTCTTTGTGGTTGGGTCGTTGATGACCTTTTTCTAGCGTATAGGATGTCCACTTAGTGGTCATTCCTTCTTATACACATGTAATACAATTTTTCTGAATTTTTAGATTTTTTTTATATGCTCGGCCACTTGGTTTTAAATTGAATAATTATTCAATTTATCACTCTCTCTATATAAATAATAATTTATATATGTGGGTATATATATATATATATATATATGAACCCAGAATGACTGAGTTACAGCAGCCATGTCCTATGGGCAACATGCCAATGAATTCAAATTCAACGTGACCTGCCACCATCACCGGAGACATTACCACTACCACCATCACCGGAGACATTAAGTAATATAAACATGTACCAAACATAGTTCATGACAACAAGGCTGTCTAGAATGACAAGAAGATTAAGATAAACCATCCAGATGTAATTATCAGTTCCTACAGATAATAAGATAACCCCTCTTTCTCAATCCTGCTTCAACAAGGCTTGTTTATTTAACCATCTTCCATTTCATGTTGTATTATTTAACATGTTTGCCCTTTTCTTTGGTTTTTATTGTTGTTGCTTTTTTTTTGTGCGCGTCTCATCTCACATTCTGTCACCTTGTACATTTGGACATGCATCTATTATTATTATTATTGCTGTTTTGTTTTCCCTCCACCCTCGCCTACTCTGCCACCACTACCACCACAACCAACCATAGATACCATCTCATCCAACATTTATGTGCAGAAACAGTAAGAGTTAATGGCTTATGGGTTCAGTCAAATAAATAAGTTATGTTTTAATGTTTCTATTGAATGCTTCGTAAACACACAAAACAGACACGCATATATATATATGCACATACAGACACACATATACAAGCACAGACGTACACACACCGATATAGTTATGGTTTTGTGGTAAAGAAGTTTGTTTTGTAAATGTGGTTTCAAGTTTTGTCACACTGCGGGACATCTTGAATTATCTTGTTATAACCTGTTTTGTATCTTGGCATGTGCATGAGTAAGTATGTATACACACACACTTACATACAATATATATCTCTTTTACTCTTTTAATTGTTTTAGTCATTTCACTGTGGCCATGCTGGAGCACCGCCTTTAGTCGAGTAACTGCTGGTCTTCCACAAACAACATTGCCTGGACTTGTGCCCCAGAGGTGAACTTTCTAGGTGCAATTTCATGGTCCTTCATGCTTTAAAGGGGTCTTTACTTTTTTTTTTTATATGTTATCAATGAAACACATTAAATGTATGAATATCTGTGTTAGGGTTCAATGAGTTCATTATTGAAGTCCTCTATGATCTCTTCTATTGAAATAGCACATGTAGATAATATAGATCATGATCACTTTCCCTAGAATCTAGACTTTATCACATCAGATAATAGCTCTTACGTATGTTTTGAGTGCTCCTTTTGACTCTTACATTATGTTGCCATTATTAAGATACAAAAGGTGTTTGTCAGTAAAGAAATTATCAACTGGACAATTGAATTATTGCTATATGCTTTGTGCATACATGTTGATATAAATGTGTTTGTGTGTATACATGTGTGTGTGTGAAGGCACATGGCTCAGTGGTTAGAGTGTTGGGATTGAACTCACAAGGTATATATAGGTGCAGGAGTGGCTGTGTGGTGAGTAGCTTGCTTACCATCCACATGGTTCCGGGTTCAGTCCCACTGCGTGACATGTTGGGCCAGTGTCTTCAACTATAGCCTTGGGCCGACCAGAGCTTTGTGAGTGGATTTGGTAGACGGAAACTGAAAGGAGCTCGTCGTATATATGTGTGTGTGTGTGTTTGTGTGTCTGTTTCTCCCTGCCCCCACCATCGCTCGACAACCGATGCTGGTGTGTTTATGTCCCCATAACTTAGCGGTTCGGCAAAGGAGACCAACAGAATAAGTACCTAACTTACAAAGTTTGACACCTATGGTTGATTCATTCGACTATAAAGATGCTGCTCCAGCATGACTGCAGTCAAATGACTGAAACAAATAAAAGATGTATATATACATATATACATATATATATATATATATATATATATATATATATATATATATA
>NC_068991.1:14369254-14378212 GCF_001194135.2 Octopus bimaculoides | reverse complement strand
CATGCAAATAAAAGGTTTCTTCCAGTTTCCTTCAACCAATTTCACTTATAAGTTATTGGCCAGTCTACATTAGTTGCATTAGAGGATGCCAGTTAGCAGTGTCCATGCAATGAGATTGAACTCCTAATCACGTGGAACCAAGGTGAACCACAGATTCATGATGTAAATATAAACAGTGTAATTAAAAGCTGCTACTTGTTTTTTTGTTGGGTTTTTTCTCCTTTTTTTTTCTCTTCTTTTTCGTAATTTTTGTGATGTAAAACACAAACGTTTTCAATACCCTGAAACAGGGTGCCTAATGAAGCATTGAATGTTCATAAACAGAAATACACTTAGAGATCAACCAGAAAAAAAAACAACAATGTACTAAACTTACAGTTTTAGCGTATTTTCATCCAACTGCTATAAACAAGAGTTCCAAAGCTACTATTGAATACCAAACCAAATTGTTGATATATATATATATAAACATACTCACGTGCAAGCAAGCATCTATATATATATATATATATATATATAGTGTGTGTGTGTGTGTGTGTGTGAGTACACATTCTCATTTATCTATTTTATTTATTTATTTATTGATATTCAAACAGATATGACCACATAGATATGTAATTCCTTGTCTATGTTCGCAATAAAGTACATATATATTTGTATGACTGTGTTTATGTGGACGGACACACATATCTAAAGGTACATAGTTCTTAATGTATGTAAGGTATGAGTTTGCAGTCCTAACGTCATGTTTACATTCGTACATACATTAGACTCTACGCACTTCTAGTAGAAGCTGGTATTGATTGAATTTATGTTTTCTGTATGATTAAACTTGATACACACACACACACACACACAGAGGCATAAATATTCATGCATACAAAATTACATATATTCACTCCTATACACATACACACATGTACATTTCAGGGCTAAATGAGTCAAACACGAGATGTGACATCAACATTTAAATTAGAGTTTAAAATTTTAATTGCTGAGTTAATGCTATAAAATGATAAGAAATGTGCGCGCACGCTTGTGTGTATAGATATGTATATGTGTACTTAGATACATGCATATATATATATGTGTGTATGTATTTATATTATAATACATAAATTTACTTGAGAAAAAGGTAGCTAGATAAGGGGAAACTGGATTTGGGGTCAGAGATAAATAGATCAAAAATGAGTGAAAAGTAGAGAGAGGGCTCTTTCCTGATAGGATGTCATTTTAAATATAAACATTACTGCTTCGATTTTTATATTTCTCATCAGCACTAAAATACAGATGGATCATTCTTTTCCTTTATTCTTTTACTGGTTCCAGTCATTTGACGGTGGCCATGCTGGAGCACTGCCTTTAGTCGAGCAAATTGACCCCTGGACTTATTCTTTGTAAGCCTAATACTTATTCTGTCACTTTTGCCTAACCGCTAAGTTACGGGTACATAAGCTCACCAGCATAGGTTGTTAAGCGATGTTGGGGGCACAAATATTGGGGGAAATATTGTTCGCAGAATAACCATATATCAGAACAGAAGGTTGGAAGTTTTTTGTATTATTTATTCACCATTACATGTCTCATTTGCTAACTGGAGTTACAAAATTGTACATGTAGGATAAACATGTAAAAAACCTCTTATTAGAAAGGAACATTAACTATGACATAACGATCCATGATAATGGATCACTTTATGCATCATTGCACAAGATTTGCAATTGAGGAAAAATATTGCATAATTACTTCCAAATTAGAGATATTAAATTGTAAAAATAATTTTACATTAAAATGTTCTCATAAGTATACAAAAGCATTTAAACATTTCAACAGTAAATTACCCATAAATTATAATTGCTTTTCCTATAATCTAATATGCATAATTTTTCTAAAATGTTTTTTACCATATTTAATAGATAGATAATTAATTGTCATGACAAAATTTTATGTTTATTTTTCATTTTTTTCTATCAAATGATGTCATCTAGAAGTTGAAAACTAAACTGGCTTTTCTGAGAATATATTTTTTCTTGATATTCTTTTTGGATGCGTTTATCTAACGGAGATATTTTCTTGGTTCACTTTGGATTTGGCCTATTTTGGATTGCCGTGATAATGTTGTGTTAGCATATACTTTTGCATATATCAATTTGACTGGATTTTTTCTCACTATTTTGTATATCAAACTATGCTAGCACAATAGAAATAATCATCAGTAATGTGTAGTGTAATCATCAATCAAATATGTAACATTCTTCATTCTTGTTTCTTACATAGAATTTCTTGAAATTCTTTCCAGTGATATTTGGATTTACTTGTCATGCATGACGAATTATCTTGGATATTAATTCTACCTGAAGTTATTGGTATCTGATTGTTTTATATAATTAACCAAATTCATTTGATACATTGCTTTATAGATATCTGCCTGGATTTATTAATCCTTTTTAATTCTTTTATACATATGTATAAATGTGTGTGTGTGTGTACACACACCCACACACACACATATATATACACATACATTTGGCTGATGCCAGTGTTGCATGCTTGGTACCCATACTGGTGGCATGTAAATAACACCCTTCGAGCTTTGGGCCTCACAGAAGCAGGCTCAAGTGACCGAGACTTTGGACAAGTGGCTGAAAATTTTGGACAAGTAACCGATACTTTGGTAATGTGCTTGAGAAGACCTATCAAGCCAAGTGAGATTGTAGTCATTGCTGATGCTAGTATTTAGTAACTAGCATGTAAAAAGCACTCACTATACTCATGGAGTGGTTGGCATTAGGGAGGGCATCCAGCAGTAGAAATCATACCAAATCAGGCTGAAACTTGGTGCAGCTCCTCAGCTTACCGGTTTTCAGTTAACCCGTCCAACCCATACCAGCATGGAAAACGGACATTAAAATATAATGAGGATGATGATGATATCTATCTATCTATCCATCTATGTGTGTGTGTGTGTATTTTTAAAAATGTAGAGGGAACACACAAGTAAGTAGATATTTATGAAAAAGAAGAATGAAAATGCTACTTTTTTAAAATTAGGCACATTTGAATTTCTTTATGTAAATACATTAAAAGAAAAATGCCTTTCTTTTACATGTTTCGGTTTTTGAAAAACCTTATCAAAAATTAGAAATGATACATTTCTAAATCTCTCAGAGAGACTTAAGCAGTAGTGATACAATAAAGTAGTTGTATGCTGTCAACTTAACGTGACAGTCCCAAGAAGGGAATCATACTACTGCTATTTAGCCCTAGGAAGCTGCACCGCTTCCTGTCGGCCTTGACACATTTCCTGTGAAAGGTAGAGAGAGGGTTCTTTCGTGATAGGATGTCACTTTAAATATAAACATTACTGCTTCAATTTTTATATTTCTCATAAGCACTAAAATACAGATGGATTATTCCGAGTTTAAAAAATTTAGACTCGATCGATACTTCCTTATGAAATGCATTTCCTTGCTAATGCGTTCATTTTGGCTAGCATTGTCTTTGAATTTGTATAGTGGAAATGTTGTGAATTTGGGAAATTTGTTGGATGTACATTCATCTATGTGTTGGCTGACAGATATTCTCCTGTATTCCGGAATTCTAATTTGAGATTTGTGCACTGCCATCCTCTGACGTGGGCTGTTTTTTGTGTGTCCAGCATGTTGCCTCTTCCTGTTTGATTTTCAATGAGATATTCTCATCAGCAGAGCACATGACCTCTATGATGGTATATACGTTTTCATGTCTGTCCCCAAACAACAATATCTGGCCTGTTATGTTCTCATTTGGTAGAAGTTTTCAAAATATTCTCAGTGGTCATGTACATACTCAATAATACTGAGTTTCTCTATATTTATTCCATGTATACATATATGTACACATGTATTCATTTGTGTGTGTATGTATATGCATGTACATGTGTATGCATAAACATAAAATATCTGTTTATTTTGCATTTATTTCTCCCACTGTAATTTTTTTTATGTTATATCTAACAAACAATTAAAATTAATTTTAATTCATTCTTGTTCTCTAAGAATAATAGA
This sequence comes from Octopus bimaculoides, assembly GCF_001194135.2. NCBI lineage: Eukaryota > Metazoa > Mollusca > Cephalopoda > Octopoda > Octopodidae > Octopus > Octopus bimaculoides. The sequence goes on along the minus strand of NC_068991.1, from coordinate 14,374,166 downwards.
ATAATGACAAAAAAAAAAAAAAAAATTAAATGCTGTGAGATTCACATAGTAAACATTATCAAACACTGATATTTAATTTCTCATTATAAACAAAAATATATTTAGAATCTAGAATAAAAAAAAAAGAATTTTCAGTAATTTGCATGGATTTGCAAAATTTCAAGTTGAAAATCAATAGAATATTATTCCTGCATCCCTGGATGTAGTTTCTGTTATTTCTGCATGCAAAGACATATAAACCTATATCCAGAAAAAGACCACTCGACTGTTTCTGATTACCATGGAATCACACACCAACACATTCCAAGTCAACAACAACATCTTTGTGAGGGTGTTCACTGTGCTAAAAATAGCAGCCAAATATTTCTTGTTTCAATCCCTACTGTCTTACAAAAGTGGATGCCTTGCATAATTAGATCATGGTTGGAAAGAAAGCCTTTGTTCATAGGTCTTCTCAGACAAGGCTGACCTAGGGTTAAACAACTACAGTGGCTTAGTGGTGGTTAGGGTGTTGGACTCATTTTTTAAAATTGTTTTTATTCTTTTTGTTTCAGTCATTTGACTGCGGCCATGCTGGAGCACCGCCTTTAGTCGAGAAAATCGACCCCAGGACTTATTCTTTGTAAGCCTAGTACTTATTCTATTGGTCTCTCTTGCCGAACCACTAAGTGACAGGGACATAAACACACCAGCATCAGTTGTCAAGCGATGTTGGGGGACAAACACAGACACACAAACACATACATACACACACACACACATATATATATATATACATATACATATATATATATATGCGATGGGCTTCTTTCAGTTTCCATCTACCAAATCCACTCACAAGGCTTTGGTCAGCTCGAGGCTATAGTAGAAGACACTTGCCCAAGTTGCCACGCAGTGGGACTGAACCCGGAACCATGTGGTTGGTAAGCAAGCTACTTACCACACAGCCACTTCTGCGCCTATAAGATGATCATAAGATTGTGGTTTCAATTCCTGGACTGGGTGACGCATTGTGTTCTTGAGCAAAACATTTCAATTCATGTTGCTCCAGTCCACTCAGCTGACAAAAATGAGTAATCTTATGACAGACCAGTGTCCCCTCCAGGTGGGGAATATATACACCATGCAAACTGGGAAACCAGCCCTTATGAGTTGGTATAACTTGAAAAGGTAACCTCACCTAGAAGGTAACTAAGCAACTACAACAACTGATTTTTCTAACACTACCATAGTGTCCAATACAGTGAGGAAAAGAAAGATATTGTATGAGAGAAAGAAAGAGAGAATTTGTGGGAGGGAGAGAGAGAGAGAGAAAAAATTGTAATAATAATAATAGTAAGATCAACAGCAAAATAATAATAATAATAATAGCAACAACGACAACAACAATAATCATGATGAAGTCTGCAAAGAGGTTGTTTATTGAGAACAGCTAAGACACTATGAAGGACACTTGATTAGACTGACTTGAATAAAAAAAAAAATGTAAAAGGCGAGGAGGAGGAGGAGGAGGAGGAGGATGCTTGAAATTTTAAGCTAGTAGCTGCAGCTCAGTATCAAAGCAGAAAAGTGGCCGAGTTAAAGGAGCTATCTTGAGGTAAAAAAAAATGCATTAATAAAAATGTGCTTGTTGCATATTGTATTCAAGTGCACTACAACTCGATGGAAAAGAGTAAAAAGAAGAGAGAAAGCAGCCATAAACCAAGAAAAAAAAGACAGTGATAAAATCCAAAGGCCAAGCACAGTGCATAGAATAAAACACAGAGCAAAAAACAGAAAATTGAATTACAGAAAAAACCAAAGTGAGAGCAAAGGCACATGAGGTGTAGTACTGGTGAATTGCAGGAAGCATGGAGGTTTTGAAGGATGCCATGTCCTGACAGCTAACAACTGCTGTGGGTAGTTTATTCCATGTTTCAGCGAGTCTGAGTGTGAAAAAAAATGTTTCTGAAAATCATGGAAGCTGTATTATTTTTTTGATTTGAATGTGAAACAAAATGTTTCCAAAAGTCGTGGAAGCTATGTCGTTTTTTTGATTTGTATGTGAAACAAAATGTTTCCGAAAGTCATGGAAGCTATGTCGGTTTTTTGATTTGAGTGTGAAACAAAATGTTCCCAAATGTGATAAATACAATGCTGTTTTTTTGATGTGTGAAAAAGAGAAAAAAAAGGTTATGAAAGAGGGGAAGTAAAAGTGATAGATATTAAGAGATATATATATAGAGAGAGAGTGAAAAAGAAAGATAGTGAGAAAACGTAAAAACAGATCGCGAAATGAGACAGAAACTACAGTTTTATCTGTTGACTTACATCAGGTTTATATTAACATCAACAACAAATCTTGGTTTTAATGATCTGGCAAAGTATGATGAAATGAAACCACAAAATCTTACTAAGCATATTCAGAGCTGTCTTCACAGCATCATGGGTAAACCAATGCATGAGGCCCTAATAGTATTAAGTCATTGGCAACAAGCCACCTACATACTTAGATTAGAGTCGGGCCCCCTAAACCCATGTGAACCCTGGTCAACTGCCCAGCGTGTTCATGCTTCAAACAGCACTGGGCATATCCTAACACAAATCACCAGTTTTAAATTCTAACATTAATCATCACATCTGTATCCTAACATTAGACAATATGCTCACATTAACCACATGTTCTATATGCTCATACTAATTACATATTCTCAAGGCAACAGGAAAGATTCTTTGTGGTGGGTCATCTAATTAGTGATAGCAGCCAAATCTCCCTCAAATGAAAAATAGTGAGGAAGGGAGAACATATTGGATAGTCTAATTTTAGACAGGTCTTAAAAGACAGGATGTTGATAGCCAAAATGCCTTTGAGCAGAACTTTTCTCAAAAGAAGTGGAGCTAAACATCAACAATAATTAAGGGTATTCTAGCTGTGCCCATTCTGTATATTTCCAATGTATAAGAAACTCAGGAACATATAATCCATGGGTCCCTTTCTAAGACAGTGGAAGACTGATCTGAACGTAATTTTACTGCTATTTCTAGTAAATTTACTGACCATATAAAGACGCTTATATTAACTTGTTAGCAATGCGTAGTGGTGATTGGTTGTACAAGTGATGTCAGTGATGATGATGATGATGATGATGATGGTGATGATGATGGCGATGCTGAGAAAGATGAGGAATGGTTTATTTCTACTTACCGATTGCTGTTTGAGATTCCATTTGCTACGTTAAAAGTATCCAAGAATATTAAAAATGTTTGAATTCCTCCTATAGGTACCATTTTTATTCCAAAAAGATTCCCTGCAAAATAATAGAAACATACATAAATAACAGAAATAACACACACGTCTCTCTCTCTCAGCTCTCTATCTCCCTTTATATATATGTAGATATATATATATATATATATATATATATATATAGATATATAGATTGATAGATATCGGAGTTTGTATGATTGTGTATAGAAGAATATATTACTCAAGGTAATTCCAACTTAGTCTGATTTTCACATTTTATTATTTACCAGGTTTATATATATATATATGCTTTTATGCTTTTACTTATTTTCAGTCATTTGACTGTGGCCACGTTGGAGCACCACCTTTAGTTGAACATATCGACCCCAGGACTTATTCTTTGTAAGCCTAGTACTTATTCTATCAGTCTCTTTAGTCGAACCACTAAATCATGGGAGTATTAAACACACCAACATTGGTTGTCAAGTGATGGTGGGGGGCACAAACACACACTCACACACACATACATATGACGGGCTTCTTTCAGTTTCCGTCCACCAAATCTACTCACAAGGCTTTGGTCGGCCCGAGGCTATAGTAGAAGACACTTGCCCAAGGTGCCACACAGTGGGACTGAACCCAGAACCATGTGGTTGGTAAGCAAACTGCTTACCACACGACTGCTCCTGCACTTATATACACATATACATATATATATATATATATATACTCCAGGTGATATCTCAATTAATGGAAGACAGCTGTTTCTACCATAAGAAGCTTGCATTCAGAGCTGAGTGCTTACACAACATATCATAACTTCTTCAGAGCCATGAACACTCAGCTCTCAGTGCAAGCTTCTTATACCAGAAACAACTGTAAGCTATCCACTCACAAGGATTCAGTCATCCTGAGGCTATAGATAGAAGACACTTGCCCAAGGTGCCACACAGTGGGACTGAACCCAGAACCATGTGGTTAGAAAGCAAACTGCTTATCATACAGCCACACACACACACATACGTGTATGTGTGTGTGTGTGTGCATTTACACTTAAACAAAACAAATTACGATATACGTGGATCTACGGAAGATGACATGAAAGAGGATTAATAACAGTAACATATTGTTCTATTCCTTATATACCATTGCATAACATCAAACAGGTGTTCACCATTCAATATCTAGTTCAACCATTAATGAATTTAATTTAATTTAATTACATTTGATATTAACAATTATTACTTATATTTTAATATGTGTTTTCTTGAACTGATGAACATCTAATATCTTCATAAGAAAGTTGAGAGCTGGTGAAAGCATATGCATGAGTGTGTGTGTGTGTGTGTTTAGTTAAGTTTTCATAACAAAGAGAAAAATTTGCACTTTATTAATGAATTTGAAGAAAGCAAAACATGAAACATATGGCCTTTGAATGAAAGCAAATACTGTGATTCCTTCCATAATGTTTTAATGCTCTGACAATTTATTGCATTGCACATGTACACACACACACACATTAATATATGTATGAAAATATGATTTTATATAATGTGTCAGTGTGTACATATATATGCATATATATGTGTGTGTGTATATATATATATATGTGTGTGTGTGTGTGTTAATGTATATCTATGTATATACAGGTATATATATATATATATATATATATATATATACACA
>NC_068991.1:14365603-14369244 GCF_001194135.2 Octopus bimaculoides | reverse complement strand
ATATATATATATATATATATATATATATACACACACATATATATATATATATATATACACACATATATATATACATATACATATATATATATACATATATAAACAGATAGATAGATACATACATACATACATACATTAATACATCTAGGATTGTTGTTCAACAGGTTTTCAAATGCTTTAGCAATGAATAGCAGACTAAATATATAACCATGTACATATCTGAACACACACACACACAGATGTGTGTGTGTGTGTGTGTGTGTGTGTGTGTGTGTGTGTGTGTGTATGTGTGCGTGAATATATATGTGTGTATATATTTGTACATATACACCTTCATTTTAATATTTGCTAGATGGATGAATCATCCATCTCAGGCTCTGTATCAAACCCTCATTAACAGCAAATGTTGTTATTACACATTTCAATAAAGATTATTGAAATTAGCTGACAAAACCACCACCAATCAATAGATACAAACACTTTGATCCATTCATAACAGAAGCAAGTGTAACTGCTGGATTTTTTCAAATAATATATAATGGGAGATGTTGGTAGCATATTTTCATGTAACTTAAGTGGCACACTTTAAATTCAAATTAAACTTAGAGTTTTGAAGGAAAAGTGAATGATAATTATGAAAAAGAAGAAAATAGTGCTGCAGCTGGAGGTGGTTGGGAAGTTTGCTTTTCAATCACATGCTTTTGGGTTCAATTTTGCTGTGTGACCTCTCAGGCAAGTCTCTTCTTCTATCATTGCAGGATGACCAAAGCCTTGTGGATTTGGTCAACAGACACTGAAAGCAGTGAGCTGGCAGAAACGTTAGCACACCGGGTGAAATGCTTAGCGGTATTTTGTCTGCTGTTATGTTCTGAGTTCAAATTCTGCCAAGGTCGACTTTGCCTTTCAATCTTTCAGGGTTGATAAATTAAGTACCAGTTATGCACTGGGGTCATTGTAATCGACTTAAACCTTTTGTCTGTCCTTGTTTGTCCCCTCTGTGTGTAGCCCCTTGTGGGCAATAGAGAAATAAGAAACTGAAAGAAACTCATCATATGTGTGTGTGTGTGTGTGTAGGTGTGGCTGTGTAGGAAGAAGCTTGTTTTCTAATCACATGGTTTCTGGTTCCATCCCACTGCATAGCAGGGCAAGTGTCTTCTACTATAGCCTCGGGCTGAACAAAATTCTTGTGAATGGATTTGATAGACAGTGAGCTGGCAGAAATGTTAGCGCGCAGGGTGAAATGCTTAGCGGTATTTCGTCTGCCGTTTCGTGCAGTGCCCCAGCTTGGCCACAATCTAATGACTGAAACAAGTAAAAAGTTAAAAAAAGGTACCTATATGTTTATTCTATTTGCAAAAATAATGATATTTGAATTCTTCATATATGTCTGTGCTGAATTCCTGATATATACCTATAGAATGATCATGACTATAAATATAGAGCAGTTAGGGAAAATCATTAATTAAGACTTTGAAAAATATTAAAAGTAAACACTGTTTTTTATTGGTTGAAGATAAGAAAAATTTTTGATATGAAAGTAACTTTTTTAAACAGTAAATACATCGCCAAAAAGAACATAGATCTAAACTAAAATGAGATATATTTAGATTTAATACATAAAATCCTATGATATACATATATAAAAATGTTTTAATTATACTAATGAAGAATGATTACAGCAAAATTCTAAGGCAAAGAAACATAACTCGAAGCGAACTGGATATAATTTATAACACTAATTAATTGTTGCCAAAATCAAATTTTCAGAAAATCATTCATGAAATTATTTATATGTATATATTAAAATAAAATAAATTGAAACAAATCTCTTGTTAGATATGTAATGTCTGGAGAAATATTGGGAAAATCTTTTAATGATTTTTATATCTAATGCAGCCAACTATTCGTGAAAAGATTTAGAAATTGGCTTTAAAATATATCATGTTTTGAGACATAATTCATAAGGCTATATAGCTATGTAATTAGTATGAAAATAAGCAAATACTATTTCATTAAAGTCCACCCCTCCCCAAAAAGAGAATAGCCATAAATTTGAGGGTAAATAATGGAACACAAAAACACTGACATAAATTTCAGATTTGGCATCAAGTTAATTTGGTTCCTAATGTATAAATATACATTATATGAATATCATGTAAATTAATTATAGAGAAATATACATAATACAGGAGTGGTTGTATGGTAAGAAGCTTGCTTCTCAACCACATGGCTCTGGGTTCAGTCCCACTGCATGGCACCTCGAGCAAATGTCTTCTTCTATAGCCTCAGGGCTGACCAAACTTTTGTGAGTGGATTTGGTAGCCGGGAACTGAAAGAAGCCTATTGTGTGTAATATATATATATTTGCATGTGTATGCCACTGTGTCAGTGTTTGTCCCCCACCAACCTGGTGTTGGTGTGTTTACATCCCTGTAACTTAGCAGTTTGGAAAAAAAGGGACAAATAAAATACGTACAAGTCTTTAAAAGCATGTACTGGAGTTGACACATTATGATACAATAAAGTAATAGGTGTGGTACAAATGAACCATATGCACCCCACCACATCATCATTTAATGTCTGTCTTCTATGCTGGTATAGGTAGGATGGTTTGATGGAAACTGGTAAGCCAGAGGTCTACACCAGACACTACTGTCTGCTTTGGCATGGTTGAATATCTTTAGTAATCCCAACCAAATTATAGAGGGTACCGGGTATAGAAGAAGGAGACAGTCAGAATTTTGAATAATTCTTTATTAGCGTTTTCGTTGGTTTTACTTTAACCGAACACTTCAAAGCAAAAATGAAAGCCACATTTTGGTCTTAATTTGTGTCTTGAAGAGTTCAGTCATCGAACAAAAGCGCTAATAAAGAATTATCCAAAATTCTGACTGCCTCCTTTTTCTCAGTATACAATATCTGTACACCACTTGATACATACATACATACATATATATATATATATATATATATATATATGTACATACACACACAGAGAAAGAGAGAGAGAAATTTGAAGAGGTAGTTGGGTTGCTAGTTAGCTCTTATCAAGGAAAGAATAAACCGCAATACATCAAAACAAGTAGAGTTAATATTTATTTATTTATCTATTTATCAAATTCAGATATACATTTAATGCATATATATATGTGTGTGTGTGTATATATATATATATATATAACACAAAAATCAAATATGTAAAGAGTACAATCACACAATCCTCTTCACTATTCTGTCATACTTTCACTCTCAGATATAAAATATACACAAATAAGATTTACAATCTGTATATTCTATAAAAAGTTCAAGGTTGTTCTTTAAGGTTCTTCCCAACCCCATATCCACAATTCTTTTTGTTTTTTCATTTTATATTCGAATGAAATGGGTTATTATTATTTTGGTGTTTTATCGATTTTTCTTCTTGTTTTCTTTTATTGTTTGCTTGTCTTTTATGTCATAAATTCGTTGTATTATTTTCTACTTATTTTTTTCCTCCTGTCACCTCATATCGTTATATATCAGATGTATTTGTATGTATGTATGTATGTACATGTGGTATATGCGTATGTATATGTGTTTTATTCAGTACTTGAATTTCACTCACATGGCAGCCCATATTTTTTATATCATATATACCTACC
>NC_068991.1:14359995-14364523 GCF_001194135.2 Octopus bimaculoides | reverse complement strand
GACATAAACACACCAGCATCGGTTGTCAAGCAATGCTAGAGGAACAAACACAGACACACAAACACACACACATATATACGACGAGCTTCTTTCAGTTTCCGTTTACCAAATAGACTCACAAGGCTTTGGTTGGCCCGAGGCTATAGTAGAAGACACTTGCCCAAGGTGCCACGCAGTGGGACTGAACAGAGAACAATGTGGTTGGTAAGCAAGCTACTTACCATACAGCCACTCCTGCACATATATACATTATCATTTAACATGTTTTGCATCTTGTCATGGGTTGGATAGATTGACAAGAGCAAGCAAAGCCAGGAACCTCACTAGGTTCTACTGTCTGTGTTGGTAAGGTTTCTACAGCTACAAGCTCTTCGTTTTATCAACCACGTTAGAGAGAGAGAGAGTACTGAGTGCTTTTTATGAGGCAGCAGTACTTGCACTTTTAATATGGCATCAGATATATATAGAAGTGTGTGAGTGTGTGTAAGAAAGGGATAGTATTATTGAAATACCATCATGTGTGGCAAGCGAATTTATCAGTCGTACAGGTAAATTAATAAAATATACATATATATATATATACACACGAATGTACCACATGAACACCTACATTGCTAAAAATAGAAGTCAAAAATACTTCTGTTCCACAATAAGTCTGCAAAAAAAGAAAACAAAAATGTTTGGTCATGGCTGGAATGCCTTTGATCACAGAGCAGATCTATCAGAACTGTCCTATGATCCACCACCACCACTACCACCACCGCCAACAACAAGAACTAGTACTATATTTGTTTATAAGCAGAGTCTGAGAATATAACAATGTAATTGAGATGGAATAGCTATAAGCTGTATTTGGTATATGGTTAATTTGAAATTCTCTACACTTGATAACACATAGGTTAACATTATTTACAGAACATACTAAATACAATGCAGCAATTCAGTTAAAGAACCCTTAGAACGATCGACTGAATGAAAGCTGTAAGATTAAGATAGATTTAGACATTGAATGAGTGAATTAGAATGGTAATATCTACACGCAAATCTAAGACTGGAAGAAACAAATAAAATATATGAAACAAAGCCAAATGGAGTAGAAAATTCGAAGAAAAAGGATTACAGTTGAACCAGATGTAGCTTAATGCCAGAAATGAGATAACGGTTATAAATATACAAGCTATTCGAGTTGGTAAACTATGGCTTCAGTGTAATAAATTGGAAGTTAAGTAAATTGATTGAGATTTCGATTTGGAAATAAGAATGACAGTTAGATATCTTTTACGGATTATATAAACAGGCATGGCTGTGTGGTAAGAAGTTTGCTTCTCAACAATTTGGTCGTGGGTTCAGTCCTATCCAGTGTGTGGTACTTTGGGCAAGTGTCTTCTACGATAAGCTCATGCTGACCAAAGTCTTATGAGTGGATTTGTTCAGCAGAAACTGAAAGAAGCCTGTCATATATATATATATATATATACATATGTGTGTGTTTATCTGTAAATAATATATGACAATTATTCGGTATCCATGATAAAACTCCGAGTTCCAGATGTCAGGGCGGAAACCCATGTTGCCATCTCTTCAGTTATCTGGCCATCAAAAAATTCTATGAAGAGATGGCAGCATGGGTTTCCACTCCGACATCTGGAACTTGGAGTTTTATCATGGCTACTGAATAATTGTCACATATTTTTACAGATAAATTCCTCTATTTACATAATATCGAGGTCTCTTTCTTTCTTTTGTTGTCTTACCTTTTCTATCAATATGTTTGGATGTCTTTACGTTTGTGCTTGTGTTTGTTCCCCCTGGCTGCTTGTCAACTGTTGTTGATGCATTTACCTCCCCATAACTTAGTAGTTTGACAAAAGAGACTGATTGAATAAGTATTAAGTTTATTAAAAAAAATGTACTAGTGTTGATTCCCTTGACTGAAACATATCTCAGCATGTTTAATGGTTGAAACCGGTAGAAGATAGAAGAAATAATGATATTCGAAGTTGCCAAAACCTGCACTGGAGGTTGGTGTGTGTCTGGGTGTGTGTGAATGTGTATGTGAGCATGTCAGAACATGTGCGTTTGTGTGTACATGTATGTACGCGTGTATATATATATATATATATATATATATATATATATATATATATATATATATATATATATATATGGGAGAATATGCAAATAATAACAACAGACGAGGACAGGTGGTGTAAACAACAAAAGGATGTATTAGTATGACGCTCGGGAATACGGAAAGTCTTTGACGTTTCGAGCTACGCTCTTCAACAGAAAGAATACGGAGACAAGGAGAAAAACACGGAGAAAAAAAATTGAATAGTGGTCAGTCAACGGTCAATCATATATATATATAATGTATATATATATATATATAATGTATATAACTAATTTAGAGACTCTACAACTCAGAACCTGTCCAAATCCATGTTGTGAGGCATATACCATCTTAATATATTTAATATTTTAATCTAAAAATTTAAATTAAGTAACATATTACATAAATAAATCATATAAATAAACCATAGAAATATTAATTTAAAAATTTAAAAGTCAAATTTATAAATTGGACAGCAAAAATTAATACGATAATATACAGTATGGAAGTATAAATGTAAAAAGTTAGTGCTAGTACATAGACTACTAGAGTTTCATGGCTGAAATAGGACTATATAAAATCATAAACAAATTCTATCCGAGTTCATTAGAACGGGGAAATGATTTTACTCCCAAAATCAATCACTCTTCAGGTCAAATCCGTAAGAAAATACCTAGAATCATTCAAGGAATAAACATAAACATAAGAAATAAAAATATATATAAAGAGACAAAATCTGTAAACTAATCCCTACATTAACAGTATTAATATAATTATTAAGAGTTACAATCTAAAAATATAATAGTATTATAGTAAACAAGGTTAAAACATTATGGAATAAGTAGATAATAGTAAAAACATGTGTTAGTGTACAAAGTTACTAAAAGACGGATGTCAATATTGTTTATAAAATTAAAATAAGAAAACATGACTTATCTGCTGGTGGGTAACTTTAGACTAAATCAAAATGTTATAGAATTTATACTAAAACGTCACGTGATAAATATCGCGTCTATTACTCAGAAGTCCATGCGTATTATAATTACGAAAATAATAACGAAAATATCGAAAAAGAAAATCTACCTAAAATAAAAAGTTTCTTCAAGATTAAAAATACTAAAATACTTAAACTTGCAAATTAACGCAGAGTAATAACTATACACATACGAAAATTCTATATTACGTTAATAATGCTATGAAAAGTCACGTGATAAAGATGGCGTCCATTACCAGAGGTAAGTACGTGTTATAATTACTAAAATAATAACGAAAATATCGAAAAAGAAAATCTACCTAAAATAAAAAGTTTATTGAAGATTAATAATCCTAAAATACTTAAAACATTCAGATTTACGCATATTATCGTTGAATACTTAAAGTAAAGATAGTTATATGTTCCAATTTTTATAATATTGTGATGATTAAAGTGTATTCTAAAGGTAATTTGATGTATTTAACGCTACTGATCATAACTATAAGTTGGTACCTAATACTAGATTTAAATAAATAAATTAGTTATCTAAACTTATGATATAAGTAATTTAATTTATGTCTGCATTTAATATTACGTTCATCGTGGGAGTTAAATCAATTTTCTATTAGCTAATAATATTTTTTTTAATTCGTTAGTACATAATAAGCAGAATTTATTCCCTATCCTATATGATTTAGCCTTGCAAACTATTTCCCATTTTAACTCGTATTTTATTCTTTTTGATTTAAGTTCCCAAATGTATTTACTAAGGCCCGTAGAGTTCATTAAATTTCTGTCCTTAAAAGAATTCATATGTTGGGCCACTCTAAATTAGTTATATACATATATATTATATATTAGGAAACCCGGTATAATATTATACCGATTTTTGCCTGTAAGGCTGGAATAAATTCTTTATTCCCTAATATTATTACTATATATATATATATATATATATATATATATATATATATATATATATATATATATCTCCAGCCTCCTCTGCCCCTGTGCTGGTGGCATGTAAAAAGCACCCACAACACTGACGGAGTGCTTGGTGTGAGGAAGGGCATCCAGCTGTAGAAATACTGCCAGATCAGATTGGAGCCTAGTGCAGCCTCCTGGCTTCCCAGACTCCAGTCGAACCGTCCAACACGTGACAGCTTGGAACACGGACGTTAAACGATAATGATGATGATATATATATATGTAATTAAGATTCAGTTGAATAAGGTACTTAAATTGAGGCACCCTGTTAGGTCTGTATAATCCACATACTCAAACAATATTACTTGAATATTGGATATCAAAACTCTGTGTAGGAGTGTTGGCACCTGATATTCCTACCGTGTGTGCAGACAACACAGCCTAGTTGAGTGAAGATATCTGCTTTCTGTAGGTCAGACATGTACTTTATAAAAAGGTGCTTTCTATAGTATCTC
>NC_068991.1:14359488-14359954 GCF_001194135.2 Octopus bimaculoides | reverse complement strand
ATATATATATATATACATTCACATACATATAATATTTGTTTGTGTGTGTTTACTTACATGTGTAGAAGTGATAAGCACTGATCTCAGGGTGTTGGATATTACAAAAGAGACGGGGGAAAAGTAAGTGTTGGGATGCAACAGGACATTGTGTTGAAGCATAGTTACCTATCCACCACATGCAGGTATGGAAAAACATGCATAAATGATCATGTATCTAGATATGCATTAATGTGGGCGTGTGTGTATATACATACATTAGACTTCCCCTTGTACATATATATATGATCGACCGTTGACTGAACACTATTCAATTTTTTTTCTCCGTGTTTTTCTCCTTGTCTCCGTATTCTTTCTGTTGAAGAACGTAGCTCGAAACGTCAAAGACTTACCGTATTCCCGAGCGTCATACTAATACATCCTTTTGTTATTTACACCACCTGTCCTCGTCTGTTGTTGTTTTTCGTGT
>NC_068991.1:14355826-14359414 GCF_001194135.2 Octopus bimaculoides | reverse complement strand
TATAATGTTGTTGTTGTTGGCTGTGTCTCATGTTTCTGAGCTTGTAATCCAGTTCATTTTCCTGAGTGTTTGAACTGCAGATGGCTCCGCAATCCAAGGGTTGCATGAAACATACGGGGACATTGTGGACAAGGGATAGAAGGGGTTGGTTTGGGAAGGAGAAAGCTCTGCTTTCTCACCCGTCTCTTGAGTTCAGCTCTTGCGACTCGGGCTTTCTCGAAGTCCGCCGAACCCGTTTTGATGGTGTGTCTCCAGAGGGGTTCTGTTTGCCGAGATATCTTCCCAGTGTGTGGGGTTGATGCTTGTGCTTTCCAGGGTTGATTTGAGTTGGTCCCTGTACTGCCTCAAGGGGGCTCCACAAGGACGTAAAAAGCACTATTCAAGCATGACTGATTCCAGTGCCGCCTGACTGGCATCTGTGCTGGTGACACATAAAAAGCACCATTTGAACGTTGTTGATGCCAGTGTTGCCTGACTGGCCCCTGTGCTCTCGGAGTGGTTGGCATTAGGAAGGGCATCCATCCATAGAAACCATGCCAGATCAGATTAGAGTCTGTTGCAGTCCCCCAGCTTGCTAGTCCTCAGTCAAACCATCTAACCCATGCCAACATGGAAAGCAGATGTTAAACGAAGTTGATGATGACAATGATGTTCAGGTAAAGCTATGGGATCATAAAATTATAGGTGCAGACATAGCTGTGGGTTTAAGATGCTTGAAGTTTGCATCCAGACCATGTAATCTTGGGTTTGGTCTCACTTCATAGCGCTTTAGGTAAGGTGTCTTCTACTATATCCCCAAGCCAACCAAAGACTTGTAACGAGATTTGATTGATAGAAACAGAAAGAAATCTATTATATATGTATATATATATATATATATATATATATATATATATATATAATATTTATTTAAGCATTCAGTATGTACTGGATCTAACTTGTAAATTCTTCAGTGTTATACATACATAAAATAATAAATGCACCCTTTTAAAGCCTAGCCAGGCTCATGAGCCCAGTTTCCCGGTCTCAATGGCATATGTGTTCCCCAGCTGGACGGGACGCCAGGCCATCGCAGCATTACTCATTTTTGCCAGCTGAGTGGACTGGAGCAACGTGAAATGAAGTCTTTTGCTCAAGAACACAACGTGTCACCCGGTCCAGGAACCGAAACAACAATCTTGCAATCATGATGCCGACACCCTAACCACTAAGCCACGTGCCTCCACTTATACATACATACATATGTATATATATATATATATATATGTTAGATAAAATGAGACAACAAAGCCAAGGAAGCGTGAAATTTCTAGGACATTTATAAAGAGGAAGGTAATCTTACAGCTTTTTCTGAGATATGAGGGTTATCCCATCATCAGAGACGATATGAAAGAGTTAAATAGAAAGGAATAGTAGAGTTCAATATAAGAAGTTAATTTGGAAAGGGAGAGATATAAGAATTATAAAGGGAAATATGAGAATAAAAATAAAGATATATATTGGATGTTACAGTTGCAGTTCCATTATCCAAGGAAAGTGCTGGGTCTTCTGGATACCAAAACCTCTCATATTATAACGCACACACACACACACATGTATGTAATAGGATTACAAATTGACTGGGAAAATACTTTAATGGTCACTAGTTTTGTCTAATTAACAAGGAGTCATACGAGAAAGAGAACATAAGATGTTCTCCCTCTTTCTCACTTTCTCTCTTTCTCTCCCCATTCGTATGTGTGTGTATGTGCTTGTACATGTTTGTATGTATGTTTATGTGAGATGAAACAAATGTATATTTAATTGTGGGATTTGTATTTGCATTGCAAGCGACATGATCTCAGGTTCTGTATTCAAGCTAAATGAATCATTGAAGAGTCCTTATAGCTATACTTAAAACCCACACATTAATAGTATGCAAGCAAGGCTGTGTTACGGAGAAGTCTGTTTCCTAAACAAATAGTTCAATTTTGATTGCAATGCTATTTTTCCTCACAGCTGGTTAGACTTGTATCTCCTCAATTCAGATACCCCTGGCCCCCTTTTTCAATAACACTCATCACTCATGCAACATGCAATTCCACCAGCTCTGCACTAGCCATTGTTATTTCCAAATCCTTTCTCTTAAGTACATTGGCATCCCGCTGGAGTTTTTTTTGTTTTTTTTTGACCTTTTTGTTCAATGTTTTTCATGTAGGAGTTGATGCACGATTGTTCAAATGAAACATTAATTGGTATCATGCTCACCAGACTCAATGAACTTGCAAAGATAAGCCTTGCTTCTAGCCACTTTATACAGAGTCAGTAAAAGAAGAGAGAAAGAGATGAGGTGGGGGAAAGAAATTTGCCATGACTAAAGCCATGTCACTAGAATTTCTAAGAGGAAAATTGTATGGAATGTCCTCAAAGTAGGTACAATAATGACTGTCTTACAAAGTATGTTGATCTGCTGATTAAATCTCACTGAAATATTACACCCTACCATTCTAGTAAAAATACATTAATTAAATAATAACATAAGTCATAAGAGAAAAAGACAGAGAGAGAGTGATACTCCAACTAGAGTCAGTGACTCATCATAACTGGAATATCTTCAAGCATGAGTCTGCTCTGTCAGAGCTGACGAGGGGTTAAACAGTATAAGCATTGAATGCATGTGTGAATGTTGGGACATGCGTGTACACACACACACACACATATATTCAATAGCTGCAGAGCTTTTCCTGTTGTATTTGTGGTATATACTCTTTTACTCTTTACTCTTTTACTTGTTTCAGTCATTTGATTGTGACCATGCTGGAGCACCGCCTTCAGTCGAAGAAATCGACCTCAGGACTTATTCTTTGTAAGCCTAGTACTTATTCTATCAGTCTGTGTTTGGGGGGACAAACACAGACACTCAAAATTATACACACACACACACACACACACACACACACATATATATATATATATATATATATATACACAGCAGGCTTCTTTCAGTTTCTGTCTACCAAATCCACTCACAAGGCTTTGGTTGGCCCAAGGCTATAGTAGAAGACACTTGCCCAAAGTGCCACGCTGTGGGACTGAACCCAGAACCATGTGGTTATTAAGCAAGCTACTTACCACGCAGCCACTCCTGCGCCTATATATGTATAATTATTGTTATTTTCTTCCACTGTATATAGTTGTTAGGCTTCATGCTGTTATTATATGCATAATTCTTTGTGTGCTGTATTTATACAATGTCTTGTTTGTTTCTGTCTTAGTATATATATACATCCGCTAGCTTTTACCCAGTAACTAAATAACAGCACTGGTGCCTCCAAGATTGAGTGGTCTCAATGGTAACAGCATGAAACCACTATGATATTTTGGGTCATTGACTGATGAGGAAAACTCAGAGCCGCGAATATTCTGTGTATCGTGTTTTTGTCTACATTTCCCGTCTGTTAAAATTTCATCTAGTTTCCTGTTTGCTCTGCTTTTGTCTAACATTTTTCTCCTTGTTGTGCTCTGTCTGTTCAACCCTTGATACATACATACATACATACATACATACATATATATATATATATATATATATATATATATATATATATA
>NC_068991.1:14353937-14354367 GCF_001194135.2 Octopus bimaculoides | reverse complement strand
GTGTGTGTGTGTGTGTGTGTGTGTGTGTGTGTGTGTGTGTGTGTGTGTGTGTGCATGTGGTTGCTGATGTTTGACCTTATGGGGCCGAGGAACAAGTAAGTTGAATTTCGTGAGACATTATTAGTAAATTAAGCCTCACAACATCTCGAAATGTCACAGAATAAATAATGTGTGTGTGTGTATTTATATGCGAGTATATCTATATCTATCTATATATATCTATATATATATATATAGATATAGATATATATATATATATATATTTGCATATAAATATACACACACACACGTATATATGTATATGTATTTATGTGTGCGTGAGTATATATACATATATATATATATATATATATATATATACACTCACACGTAAATACATATATATATTTTTATATATATATATATATATATATATATATATATATATATA
>NC_068991.1:14352200-14353050 GCF_001194135.2 Octopus bimaculoides | reverse complement strand
AAATAAGTAAAAGAGTTAAAAGAGAATAAGATGGAAAATAATGTTTATTTTTGCATACTTCCCACTTTAATTATATTTGAAAAGTTTTCCTCCTGCTTTTTTTTAACCCATGTATACCTCCTCTGGTTGCGTTTTCGCAATGCAAAACCTGCTCCTACTTGTTTGGACAAGAACTTGCTGGGAAGCATCTGACTGAGTGTACGAAATATTCAGCCAGTAGTTGACGTCCATAGCTAATAGTTGCAGACTATGAAAGCTTACCATAATGTTCAATCTAAATACAGTGAAATTTTAAGGCATAATGATGATTCCAATGATGGTGGTGATGATGATGATGATTATAAGGACAACGACTATGGCTATGATAATGATGATAATGATTATGGTAAGGGTGGTGACAGTTGTACTGATGGCTATGATGATGTTATTGTAATATGAGGTACATTTGGCTATTGATTCTAACAAGTCAAGAAGACTGCACAGAGGATCTCTTCATCAGATTAGTAAATGTTAGCAGCATAGTGGTAGTGATGATGATGATGATGATAATAATAATGGTGGTTGTGACAGTTATAATAATAGCTATAGTGGAGGCGCAATGGCCCAGTGGTTAGGGCAGCGGACTCGCGGTCATACGATCGTGGTTTCGATTCCCAGACCGGGCGTTGTGAGTGTTTATTGAGCGAAAACACCTAAAGCTCCACGAGGCTCCGGCAGGGGATGGTGGCGAACCCTGCTGTACTCTTTCACCACAACTTTCTCTCACTATTACTTCCTGTTTCTGTTGTGCCTGTAATTCAAAGGGTCAGCCTTGTCACACTGTGTGTCACGCTGAATATCCCCGAGAACT
>NC_068991.1:14349220-14352007 GCF_001194135.2 Octopus bimaculoides | reverse complement strand
CATTGATCGGATCAACTGGAACCCTCGACGTCGTAAGCGACGGAGTGCCACACAACACTAATAGCTATGATGATGATGTGACTTGAGAGAGATTTAGTTGCTAATTGTAGCAGATCAAGAAGACTGCACAAAGGATCTCTCCTTAGATTAGTAATATTGGCAGCATTGTGATGGCTATGATGATGACGATGGTGGTGATGATGATGCTGTTGTGATTTGAGAGGGATTTGGCTGCTATTTCCTGCAGATTGACAGAGAAAGATTGTAAGTTTATATAGACAGTTGAAAAGTACTTTACCCTGCTAAACTAACTCTACAACAACAGTTTTTGATTTCAAACTAAATTTGGTTCATTGAGGTTGTTTGTTAAAGTCAAAAATCAATAAAACAAGATAAGAATTCCATATGGATGCAGTTTTAGGGATGAAAGTCTGTGCAGTCTGTTTATAAAACGAAGGAGAAAAACAAGCTGAGAGTGAGAGAGGAGAAAGAGAGAGATAGATAAATGAGTTTAGGGAGAGAGAGTGAGTGAGAGAGAAAGAGAAGGGTGGCAGACATAGAACAGAAAGACTCACAGAAAGAGTGAACAAGAGTGAGAGAGAAGAAAGAGATAGGTGAAATATAGATAAATGAATTTAGAGAGAGAGAGAGAGGTGGCAGATGTAGAACAGATAGATGCACAGAAAGAGGGTCTGAAAGAGAGAGATAAGTGAAATATAGATGGATGAATTTAGAGAAAGAGAGAGAGAGAGAAAGAGAGAGAGAGAAAGAGAGAGAGAGAAAGAGGTGGTAGACGTAGAAATAGACTCATAGAGCGTTGGAGAGAAAGGGAAAGAGAAAAAGAGGGAGAAAGAAAGGAAAAGAGAGAAAAAGACAGAAGGAGAGAGAGAGAGACAGGTTAAATATAAATAAATGAATTTAGGGAGAGAGCAAGAGAATGAGGGGGCAGATATGGAAATAGATAGATTCACAGAGAGAGGGAGAGAAGGAGATATAAATTGACTGCTAAGAGATAGATGGACTGTGATTGAAAGAGAGAGAGAGAGAGAGAGAAAGGTTAAGAGGGAAAAAGTGATAGATAGATAGATAGATGGATAGATAGATAGATGGATAGACAGATAGATAGACAGACAGATAGATAGATAAATAGATAGATAGATAGACAGATAGACAGATAGATATATAGATAGATAAATAGATAGATAGATAGATAGATAGATAGATAGATAGATAGATAGATAGATAGATAGATAGATGGATAGATAGATAGATGGATAGATAGATAGATAGATAGATAGATAGTTTGATGAACAGACGGTGATAGAAAGAGAAGAAATGGAGAACGGGAGAAATTGAGAGAAAGGAGAGAAAGGAGAGAGAGAGAGAGCAAGAAAGAGAGACAGAGATTGTAAGAGAGATAGACAGACAGATAGACATACAGAGGGCAAAGGGAGGGCGGGAGAGATTTTAAGAAAGAAAGGAGAGGGAGAGAGAGAGAGATTGAAAGGGAGACAGATAGACAAACAGACGGATAGACAGACAGACAGATAGGCAAAGGGAAAGAGGCAGGAGAGATGAATGAACTAACCTTGAGTGAGAGCTGAGAAAGCTAGAAAGACTGAAACCAATTTATAGGGGGAAAAAAAATGGGATGAGAGACAAAGAAAAGGGAGAAATGGACTAATTTTGAGTGAGAGAGAGAGAGAGAGAAAGAGGGAGGGTGAGAGGTAGGGAAAGCTGAGTGATAAGTAAAGAAATAAGAAGTAGGAGATTGTAGTTGTACCACTATTATTTATCGATCAATCAACTTCTTTTTTAGTCCCATTAACACAGTTTAGTGGAATGTGCAGGACAGGAGTATGGATTGGGAGTATGGTATAAAAGATGAGAGAGAGGGTGGGTGGGAGGAAGAGATATAGAAGGATGGGCAGGGAAAAGAAAGTGGGAGGGGGGAGGATTTGAACATGAGTATCAATCGATATCATCATCATCATCATCATCATCATCACCATCATTTTGAATATCATCACCATCATCTCATGATCTTCCTCCTCCTCCTCCTCTTCCTCATTATCATCATCTCGACTAACAATGCAATTACCAACTTTGTCACTGTCATTGTCATTGTCATAACCATTACTCTCATCGTCATCATCATCATCATCGTCGTCGTCATTGTCATCAGTCCTTTTCTTTCCCCTTTTCCTACACTTCATCAACACCATCATCACTACTACCACCAACACCACCACCACCACCACCTTGTGTGTGGATTTGGTAGACGGAAACTGAAAGAAGCCACCACCACCACCACCGCCACCGACATCAAATACCTCTTCTGTATCATCACAGTCATGATGATGATGATGATGATGATGATCATCATCATCATCATCATCCTTGCCATCACCACCATCATCAACGCTGGTAGTGTTCTATACCTTTTCCCATTGATATATACAAAGTGTATACTAATAGATAAATCACTTACCTTTTTTGTTTCTACTTAAAAAGCGAAGAAATAAAAAATCCAGCTGGTGTGAAACATTGCCTGTGATTTATCTACCAAACTTTACTTGAGGTTTAAAATTCACAGCATGCACTAACACATATACATAAACCAGCAAATACTCCTTTTCTCTTTTACTCCTTTCAGTCATTTGACTGCGGCCATGCTGGAGCACCGCCTTTATAGTCGAGCAAATCGACCCCAGAGCTTATTCTTTGTAAGCCTAGTACTTATTCTATCGGTCTCTTTTGCCGAACTGCTAAGTTACGGGGACGCAA
>NC_068991.1:14340499-14345200 GCF_001194135.2 Octopus bimaculoides | reverse complement strand
TATATATATATATATATATATATATATATATATTTGATGACCTTCTTTTAGTTTCCATCTTTCAAATTCCCTCACAAGGTATTGGTTGACCAGAGACTAATATATGATGACCATTGCCCAAGGTTTTGAGTAGTGGAAGTTAATTCAGAGCTGCATGGCCATATGGTTGAAGAGTGACCAATTTAACAAAATAGCCAAGCCAGTGCCTTTTTCTTCTGCTGAATAAATTCTACTTCTGCCAAAATCCTGCTGCCAAAGGTACTTATCAGTGGCAATATGTCGGCTATTGTCACAAGATACTCTACCATGTTAAACCTAAACTACTTCCACACAAATATAAAAGTACAAACTTTAGGTTATTTCTATATTCATAAAAGAACTTTATTTCAACTTTGTTCCTACATTTAGTATGAGCACGAGAGTCAGAAAGTAATACAAATCAAAATTGTATTATTTTCTGACTCACCTACGTATTGCTAACTTTGGAAACTGATTTCGATCAAATTACATAATTATACTGTAAGAATGGAATTGTTCTATAGAAAATATACCAGCAAGATCCTCACCTCCTACACCCTCAAATTGCTCACACCCTTGATGCTTGCCTTTCTATTAGTAGAACATCTATTTTCTTTTTTGTGAACAGTTGATGAATGAGTTGAGAAACAGAACGGTGATGAGAGTGAAGAACTTGGCAAATATTTACGTTTCCTTTATACAACATTGATGGATAAGTAGTATCTATCATTGATGGTAGAGCAACCAAGCAAAGTGTCATTATGGCATTTAGTTACGTTCATTTACATTCCATGTTTGAATTCCACCAGGGTTTGGCTTTACTTTTAATTTTCTCTTTGGTTTAAATCAATAAAATAAAGTACCAGTCAAGCATAGTAGCATAGAATGGCGGTAACTGTTAGTAGAGTTATTAGAACATTAGAAAAAAATGCTTTGCAATATTTGCAATGCGGTGGGGAGCAAGCAGAATCCTTATCATGCCAGACAAAGTGCTAAGTGGTATTTCTCCTGACTCGCTGGAGAGGAGATGTCTGTCGGAGTGTACGTTCCAAAAGAGATGGAAGCATGTTGCACGAGTGTTGTGCATGCAACGAACTGTGTGAATAGTCAGGAAAAAAAAGGTGCCAGCAATAGATTGGGGCTTGTGGGGTCGGAGCGTGGCCTGATCATCGCTTCATTTGTGTTGTCTAACATACTGTTAATATCATTCGATTTTTTATATTTTATATAATTTTTAAAGTCATATTTTATGTAAACCATTCGCATTACTGATCCCAATCAGTTGTTTTGTACCATTCTATGTTTAGCCCCCTGTGGGCAATAAAGAAATTGGTATTTCTCCTGACTTAAAATTCTGAGTTCAAATGCTATTGGGGGTTGATTTTTTTACCTTTCATCTATTCAGAGTCGATGAAATAGGTACCAGCTGAACACTGAGGTTGATGTAATCGACTTGCCCACTGCCTTGAAATTGCTGGCTAAAATTTGAAACCAATATTTGTTCTGACATTCTTTGCTCTAATTTCAAATCTGGCTTGGAATCAAAATTGTTAAAAGTAAGGAAGCGGCAGAAGTGGTAAAATAGTGTGGAAAACTGCTGCTATGGTACTTAGGCAAATCAATTCAGCTTCTGAATTAGAATGCAGTTGAAATCTATTTTATCCTTGTATGTGGAATAAAATTACGGTGAAGTACAGTAAAGGATGATAGCTTTGATGTAAATTGGTTGTAGACCTTAGCTAAATATGTGTACCTTTGCACCAGTGACATAGACCTTAATTAATGGACA
The DNA here is from genome assembly GCF_001194135.2 of Octopus bimaculoides. Classification (NCBI taxonomy): domain Eukaryota; kingdom Metazoa; phylum Mollusca; class Cephalopoda; order Octopoda; family Octopodidae; genus Octopus; species Octopus bimaculoides. Next base: position 14,343,393 of record NC_068991.1, on the reverse strand, counting down.
GTTCACAATGATACCTATTGTGTACCCTTCAACACTTTGTCAAATTGTTGCCATAAATGTCAAACTGTTCCAATGAATGCAAGTAGTTGAGATAATCGTATAAATGAATTCTGCAAATGTTACTAAGCAATCAACTTCTCTTCCATTCTCTCTCTCTCTCTCTCTCTCTCTCTCTCTCTCTCTCTCTCTCTCTCTCTCTATGTATGTATGTATGTATCTATCTATCTATATCTGTCTGTCTCAACAAAGCTTCACTTCCTACTTCAAGCAAAAGGGAAGTGGTTGTCTGTTTCAACATGCTTCTGTCTATATCAATTCATATAAGACGTATGTTCATATATATATATATGTATGTATGTATAAAAATATTTATATATATACATATATATGTATATGCATGTATCTATAAGTATATACCTATGTGTGTATTTATAAATGTATGTGTGTCTGTATATACTTACATACAAACGTACGTACATACACTAGTGAAAAGGAGAAGGTCCATTACATCTACGGAGAACTAATGAGAACCACTTTCATCTCTTGTACACTGGCTATAAAATTCCATTTGTATCTGTTATCAAAGTTACCCTGGCCTATACAACAACAACATTTCTACACCATACAACTGAATGATAGTACAGTAAAAGTTTGGTAAACAGTGCAAGGATTATCCATCTGAAACCCCTAAGTATGCACCGAACTACATCTAGAAATTAAGTACAGGCATATACACAACATGGATATAAGGAATCATCATCATCATCATTATCTTCATGTAACGTTCGTTGTCCATGCTGGCATGGGTTGAGCAGTTCGACCAGGGCTGGTAATCTTAGAGGCTGTACCAGACTCCAATTTGATTTGGCACTGTTTCTACAGCTGGATGCCCTTCCTAATGCAGACCACTCCGAGAGTGTAATGGGTGCTTTTTACATGCCACTGGCACAGGGGCCAGAGGAGGCTGGCATTGACCAGGATCAGATGGTGCTTTTTACGTGCCACAAGCACAAGAGCCAGTCAGGGCAAGAGGGTTGGCATTGACCACGTTCACATGGTGCTTTTTATGTGCCACCAGTATGGGGACCACAACTACAATTTCCATTTGAATTGTGATTTGATGTACTTGACTCAGTAGGTCTCCTCAAGCATGGCGTGTCGCCCTACGATCCAAAGGTACTTTCATTTTGAGTGGGTTTTATGTTAAGAGAGGTCTATCTCATAATAATTTTAATTAAGCCCTATTGCATGGGACGCTGGTGTTCAACCCCCATCTTGAATGAAAAAAGCAAAACAAAAATTTGTTTCACACATGCTCTTCATATTTGCATTTCGTTGCATATGCACTTCTGTGCACGTCTGTAAATATTTGTGAATATATTTTAGGTAAGCATATAAGGTAAAGCTGGGTCAATAGATATCAGTTCATGAGTATATAAATGTCTGTATATGAATCTGTAAGAGAGTATGTGTATGTGCATGTGAGTGAGTATATAGTGGCCTGTGTTGGCTTTCTCTGAGGCTTAACGCAGAACAAAGCAGTATATATGTATGTGAGTATGTAAACACACACACACACACACTCACACATGTCCATTTTCTTAGAGTAATAAGCTAAAGTATGTAAAACAAATCTATGTGGATGAGTTAGTGTGCATGTGAATGTGTGTTTGTATGTCTGTGTGTTTATGTGTGTGTGTGTGTATGTATATGTATGTGCATATGTATTTATATGTATATGCATATGTATATATGTGTGTATATATATATATATATATACATGTATATATATGTATGTATATGTATATGTGCATGTATATGTATGTATATGCATATGTATATACATGTATGTATATATATATATATGTGTGTGTGTGTGTATATATACATATTTAAATAATTATGTATATGTATGCATGTGTATGTGAATATATATATGTGTGTATATGCATGTATTTGTATTACACACACACACACCCACGCACACACACACACACACACATAATATTCATATGCAAAGGAATCCAAGTCATAGAAAATCATGTAATATGATAGTCTTTAGCTTAAAGGAAATCAATAAGCCTCTGTGTGTGTGTGTGTGTGTGTGTGTGTGCGTGTGCTTGAATGTCTGTGCATTACTGCTTTAAGATATTATGCAATCTTAACACACACACATACAAATACACCCAAACGAGTATGGAGCATGTTTGCAGATATGTATTACTATATGTTCGCATTTGTTTAAATGTCTGCACATACATATATAGGCTTAGATATGTTCGTATGCCTATAATTGTTTTGTGCATTCATGAATGAATACATGAGATTGAGTTTTAAGGAGACCACTTTGCAATCATAAGGTTTCAGATGAGATCCTACTGCAGAGTCTGTCGGGCATTTCCATTTTTTTTCGCATAACCTCAGATAGACTCAATACTTACACTGTAATATTGAGTGGACAGATTCTATAGAATGGACGCTGCCTGAAATTGAATGGTCAAGTCTTGTGATTATTTACTATGTCATGCTGACGCTGTCTGAGGAAGGCAGTGAATTTGCAGGCTTGTTAGAGTGTTGGAAAGAATGCCATGCAATATTTGTTCTGAATCACTGCACACTGAGTTCAAATTCTGCCAAGGTTAACTTTGCCCCTTATCTTTTTGAGTTGCTTTAAAAAATATGTACTAAAATTTTACGAATTCCATTGGACAGTCTCATTATATGTATATATGTGTGCATGTGCTTATATATATGTGTGTGTGTGTGTGTGTACATACACACGTGAATATATATATATATACACATATAAACAAGTATATATATATACACACACACACACACACACACACACATATAAACAAGTATATATATATATATATATATATATATATATA
>NC_068991.1:14334405-14340423 GCF_001194135.2 Octopus bimaculoides | reverse complement strand
AAGTACATATGTATATATAAAAAAGTATATATATATATATAAGCATGACCTTCGAACATTGGGCCTCACCAAGGCAATGACTAGTGACCAAGACCTTTGGAAATATGCTGTGTTTGAGAAGACCCGGCAAGCCAAGTGAGACCATAACCCATGGCCTTTGCCAGCGGTGTAACCAGCCTACTTATGCATTGCTTGAGAAGACCTGTTGAGGCAAGTGAAATCACAATCAAAATCAAAATCACTGACGTGGTCGATTACAGCACTGTCTGACGGCACCCGTGCCAATGGAACGTTAAAAGCAACATCCAAGCATGATCGTTGCCAGGGCCCCTGACTGGCACTTGTGCCAGTGGCACATGAAAAACAACATTCGAGCAAGATTGTTGCCAGTGCTGCTGGACTGGCTCCTGTGCAGGTGGCACATAAAAAACACGATTTGTGTGTGGTCGTTGCCAGTACTGCCTGAATGGCCCCTGTGCCGGTGACATGTAAAATCACCCACACAATCTCAGAGTTATTCGCATCAGGAAGGGCATCCATCTGTAGAAACTCTGCCATATCAGGTTGGAGCCTGGTGCAGCCAATATTTCGTGCATTGTAGAAATATAACCAATTTATTGCCAATAAATTTTAACAGCAATATCCTACATGGACCCCAAAGGACCATATGGACCCTAGTTGTGAACCACTGATCTACATGAATGGTACAACAAATAAAGCTTCCTTCTCTGCCTGAAAATCTACATGAATGGTGCAACTAATGGAGGCTGTTCTCTGCCAAATATCAACATGACCGGAGCAACCAATCAAGGCTCTCCTCTACCTAAGGATCTACATGAATGGCGTTTGTGGAACAGTCTGTCATTAGTACTATAATTCAATAAGTAGTGTCCTATTTATTAAATAAAAGAAAATATTCATCACTCAGACAGACTGAGATCCATTTACCTTCTTTGTTTTATGCGTGTTAAGGGTATTTATGTCTACCAAACTCTTGCAGTACATTAAGCAAAGCAGTTAAGGAGAAACATAATTGTAGATTTTGTTTTAAGCTGTCATTCTAGGGTAAATATAGAAACATCAATCAGGGCTGCTGACAAAAATCACTAGACAACATTGTGCAGGCATGTATGGCTGGCTGGTTGAATGGACGTAATTCAAGTCATCTGCAGAATGATATTGCTGTTATTGTTGTCAGTGGTGGCCATAGTTGTGATGATGGTGGTAGTATTTTCTTTTAAAGCTTATTGTTGTTGTTTTAGTGTATCCCCATCAGCTCCAGTCAAGCAGAATTATGCTACATAGCTGTTTTATAGACTGTTGACATTGTAGATACCCTTCATGGCTTATTTATAGTTTGAGTCTCACATTTTTGTAGTTGCTGTTATTTTTAGCCATCAGGATAGGTCTCATCCTCATCATTTAACGTCCACTTTCCATGCTAGCATGGGTTGGACGATTTGACTGAGTACTGATGGAGCCCGAAGGCTACACAAGGCTCCAATCTAAATTTGGCAGAGTTTCTACAGCTGGATGCCCTTCCTAACGCCAACCACTCCGAGAGTGTAGTAGGTGCTTTTACGTGTCACCCGCACGAAGGCCAGTCAGGCGATACTGGCAACGGCCAAGCTCAAAATGGTGTATTTTATGTGCCACCTGCACAAGAGCCAGTTCAGCGGCACTGGCAACGATCTCGCTCGAATGTTGTTTTTCACGTGCCACTGGCACATGAAATTAAGAAATTAAGAAAAGGTATAGCTGCAAGGTGCAAATATATATCAATAAAGCTAATTAGGGTTTTGTTGTCATGTTTTTATCTATTATCTAACAAGAAGAATAATATACTAATATTTGTATTCTTATATTATATTATCATAATTATATCCCCAAAATAAGCAAACTGTGGTCTCTATACAAATGCAATCATTAATAATTATAATTAATAATTGTATTATTACATTAAAAGGATTATTACAATAATTAGTAATTATTAATGTTTATTTGCACCCTCATAATTAGGGAAAGTATCCAGGAGGCATCTGTCAAGAAGCAGTTGTCAAGAGGTATGTATAGTGGAGGGGATAAGCAATGGTCCTGATATCATGCAAAGATGTTGTCCAATCTATCCTTCATTTATATATTATTTATTTTATTGTAGTGTGTGCAATTTGAAAGTAATTTGACTGTTATTTCTAGTTTGATGAGTGACCATGTAAAGTGTTGCGCACACAGCAAAACGTAAATTCTGCAGTGACGATGTTTCTGATTTAGATGGTCTTTGAGTGCGGTCATGCTGGAGCACTGCCTTTAGTCGAGTAAATCGACCCCAGGACTTATTCTTTGGAAGCCTAGTACTTATTCTATCGGTATCTTTTGCCGAACCACTAAATTACGGGGACTAAAACACACCAGCATCGGTTGTCAAGCGATGTTGGGGGGACAAACACACACACACATATATACATATATACGACAGGCTTCTTTCAGTTTCCGAATACCAAATCCACACACAAGGCTTTGGTCGGCCAGAGGCTATAGTAGAAGACACTTGCCCAAGGTGCCACGCAGAACAGTTTTTTATAATTTAAAGAAAATCTTTGTTATTTTCATTGTCGGTCTTGTTTTGCATCTGCTTTTCCAGACTGCCAAGAGTAAGGTGGGTCATTGCAGACCAAGCCAATTGTTTTATGAAATTACTGTCTGCCAAAATGGATAGGGGATCACATCTCACATGGTACATTTTTGACATTGTTTTTCTGGTGGGCTGCTTTTCCTATGACCAATCCCTTAGCAGAGCATAGTGGATACTCTTTATCAGGTCATTAGAACTAAAGAATTTGTCATGTCCCTAGCAAGACAACAAACCCTCTCTCTACCTTGTGTTGTCTCCATTCACTAGCTAACGACTTTACAGAGAGCATCGCAGGTGTACTTCATCATGGCACCAGCACTAGATAAGTTGTTGTGTCTCCAGCGCGACTAAATAGCACACACCCACACACACAAACACTCTCTCTTTCCTTCTCTCTCACTTATGTTGTCTCCATTCATTCATTCACCGGCACCAGACAACTTGTCTCATCCCCTGACAAGATTAAAGAGAAAAACACACCACCCCCTACACACATAAACACCTATTCCCCCCCCCCCCGTGTTGTCACTGTACAATGTTTGGCTGGTTTCTCCATCACTGTAGTTGATGACAGAATGATAAAAGGTAACACATGTAGAACTCACATAATAAATCATGCAAGTGGAAACTGAATAAACACGAATTCCACCATCTTGTCTTAAGATGTGCTCTTTTTTCACAGAAGCTTCAATGCTTAGTTGATGATACTTGTCTCTTTTTTCCTTCTCTTCTCTCTCAGTGTCAACAACCTTTGTATGTATTACATTTCATAACACTTATTTCTTTCTAAGCATCTTCCTCAATCCAGCGCATTATAACCTCTTTCATTCTCTCTATCGTTCACTCTCCACCCACCTCTGTCTTTCTTGTTCCCGCTCTTTTCTTACAATCCTGTAATTTTTTTTTCTCTCCTTTTTCTTCTCTATCATCTCTTCTTACCACCTCACATTTCCTACAAAACTACGGTTCCAATGTAACAAGTTCTGTACAAAAAAAAAAGGGAAAAAAAAAAAATAACATGACAAAAGATTATATTCCTTTATCGCTGGTTATTTTCTATGGCATCGCAACTATCTTGTCGTGGGTGTCAGATATTACCTGAGGGAAAATTAATTTCTTATCAATTAAAAGCTCTTGTGTTTTACACACACACACACATGCACACAACACAACAAGACACATGCACTCACTGATATAAACAAACACACACAGACACCCATACAAACATACACACATAAACACACAGAGACATACTAACAGACTTAAGTACATACATACATACGTACATGCATGCATACATACATACATACATACATACATAGAGATATATACACATACTGACGTATGTGTTAGTACACTTACAACAATTATTATTTACAATATTTGGTAGTAACGGTTGTACAGTAGCTAAGTGCCACATGTTGGGCCTACCCATGACATTAACCTTTATTAATTAACTTTTAACCAATAACATTTGTATTCCCCCACCATCTTCCATCAATTTAGTTTATTTATTTATTTACTCTTTATCCTGTTTTTCCCAAAATCAACATCAGTCATTCATTATTCAGCATCATCATTGTCACTACCACTACCACCACCACCTCAAACAACTGCTGCTGTGCAAAGCAAGAGCAGACATACTTTGGCATATATATATATATATATATATATATATGTATATATTTATATATATATCTATATTTATATATGTATGTATGTATGTATGTTACTGCCCAGGTATCGAAAGTACAGTGATATTCATTTGGCAGCTGATGAAGGCACATGGCTTAGTGGTTAGAGTATTCGGCTCACACTGTAGGGTTATGAGTTCAATTCCTGGTGACACGTCGTGTCCTTGAGCATGACACTTTATTTCAAATTTAAGTGTTTTCGCTCAATAAACACTCACAACGCCTAGTCTGGGAATCGAAACCGCGATCCTATGACCGCGAGTCCGCTGTCCTAACGACTGGGCCATTGCCCCTCCACAATGATGCAGTAACAATGAGATAAAGTATTAGGGCTTGCATAATCACTTAAAAACTCTTGCAAAAAAAGCATTCTTCCCCAACATGTTTGCTGTGAATGGATGAAACCCGAAAGAAGAGAATAAAAGAAGTTATTGAAAATACATTAGAAAATATAAAACCAAAGCAAAACAATGCACATAGCAAAAGGACAGAGAGCTGCACTCAGATGTGCAGTCAATGCATTCAATAGAGATAAAGGTAACAATAGACTTAGCAAACTGTATGAATTTAATTAATTAATAATGATATTTTTGGCAGCATCCTGCTGGTCGTATGAAATATCTATATAAAATATTGTGGATAAAAATCACCAGAACTATAGAAATATTTAATACATGCGTACATTATGTATATGCGAACATATGTATATGTGATCTAAATATGTAAGGTACTTGATGGACAGGAGGATAAAATAGAAGAGGCTTTATATATATTTTTTTTTTTTTTTTTTTCGCAAAACATATACATACATGTGTGTGTGTGTATAAATGTAGATCAATGAAATAAGTGCTCAACACTGCATTGGTGGATATATAATTTCTTTATTTGTGAATTAAGGCTACCATTGGTTTCATGTTATGTAGAGTAGGAAAATTTCCTAGTGTTTTTGGAAAACAGTTTCATTTTGTTCCTTGGATTTCTTGTAAATTCATGTAAATGAATCAATGAAACAATTTCATTGTTTCATTTACGTGAATTCACAAGAAATCCCATAATGAAATGAGACTGTTTTCCAAAGTATATATTAATTTCACACATGCACATTGCTTGTTTTTGATTATGTTAACTACATAGTACAGTAAGATCAGTTGGGCACCGTCTGTGAGAAAAAGAGCACCATGATGCAATTCACTCCTGCCAGAAATTTGGAAATGACATGCTGTACTATTTGGCATCCAAGCTGGAAGCTCTAATATGAACATTTCAGATTTATTGAGTATCAATCTGAGGATGTACTGAGAGTGATAAAAAGCAAACATCCAGTCAACATCATGGTGTTTGGAGTGATCACTAGTGATGGCGACGTTATACCTCCATTTATCTTCCTACAGCCTCAAATGCAATATGGAGGCCTAAATCAAGTGCCTGGAGGAGGCACCCTGGGTAAAGAGGGTGGCTGCTGGAAGACCTTGTGTTTGGCAATAGGACTCTACCTATGCCACACAAGCAGGAGAACCCAGTCACGGCTGTCAGACAATTTCTGCGACCACATCACCCCTAACAACTGGCCACCTAACTCCCCACATTGTAACCCCCTTGATTATTATGTGTGGGGCACAGTTGAGCATGAGACCAATGAAACTCCTTGTAACACTAAAGATGAACTGAAGGTAAGGATTATGGCAGTATTCT
>NC_068991.1:14326905-14329405 GCF_001194135.2 Octopus bimaculoides | reverse complement strand
TCCTGAACAGGCAGGTCAGGTGTTCCTCATCGACGCCCAGATTTTCCCCAAGAATGTTGTCACACCTCCCCTCCTCTATAGAATGCCTCTATAGAACACCTCTAATCCTCTATAGAATGCCTTTATGGAATTGAAGTTGCACAAGTTTGGTCCCAGACCGCAGAGTTGCTTGAGAACGTTTTCCTTCCACAAAAAGCGGAAGAGTATGCATTCCAGTTTGGTAGGGTCAAGACAAGGCACGACGGTCAGACGGTAATCGATGATAGATGCAATGTATGCATTCGCCACCACCACCTAACCGTTTAGGGATATCTTCCTCTTGGTCCATTGCTGGGTGAGAGAGGCCACCCTACTCGTTATCTAGATAGATATTTCTGCTACTAAAGTATGCTTTATCAATGAAATAGTTTTCTTCTGCTTCTTCTATTTTTTTTTTTCCTTCTCCTTGTCAAACTAAAATTGATTGTCATTTACAATCTTGAAATTCCCTAATCTAATGAAATTCAAAAATTTACAACAGCTGCATAAGCTTAATGCTTCTTTTAGTGAGAATATCTTTCAGCTAAACATCAAAATATTTTATTTATTGCTTCAGATATACAATTATACTGAAAGTTCCAAGAAATATGAACATATAAAATAAGAGAAACATTGCTATCTTTTGACAATGTCAATACTTTATATCTCTCGATAGAAATCTTCAACAAAGCTAAACCAGCCGATGTATATTTGCATCTTGACATTCTTTTTTCAGATTCCATTCTTTTTCTTCAAGATATAAATCTTCTAGATATTACATATTTGAAAATAAAAACGCAGTCATAACTGAATTTAATGTTTCAATAGTTGGAATTCTAAGTTAAACATAATTATAACAAACTCTATGGAACAGTTTGATGCATGGTTAATTTAATGTACCATGTTTCCTTGGGGTGTATAATTATATGTAACTTCGTTAAATACCAGTTGAGTAAACAAATGTCTAGAAGAAGAAGAAGAAGAAGAAGAAGTAACAGTTGTACATCTTTTGAGTCATTTCTCTGATGGTCTTCTTTAACTGATTTTGTTTTGTGTAAATACTGAACAAGTTCACCATTTTAAACTGCAAATATCCATATGTACATACATACATTATATATATATATATATATATATATATATATATACATATATATATGGGAAATGGAAGAATGAATATATGTGAATTTATTATTAATCACGCCAATTGTTTCGACACATCTAGCATCGATTCCTCGTGGGTAGGCCACTCAGCAACTAATTCAGGAGCATTCAGTGGTGCAGATGTATCTCGTCGGGCGATAAATAAAGACAACTCATTAAAATAACTGTTTCACAATGTAACTTCCCATTTTGTAGAAAATAAAAAAAGGACCCAGATTGAGGAGATAACTTCATTTATGTACAAGATCAAAACTAAAATCACAAATGGCAAAAAGAGAAACAAACATGCAATCCAGTGTGAGAAATGCTGACTGAAACTACACTCATGTGGTGAATTTGAAAAATTATAATATATAACGATGAGACATGTGGTATTTGTCTCTTAATTATATGTTAAAGTTATGGCATGGTCACTGATGAGAATTTCACCTAGCAAATTATATTATTTGCTAAATAAAATTCGAAACCTAGGTATGACCGTAGAAAATAACAAGGTAAAAGTTTTTACTTTTCATTCATTTTGAAATTGCTCTTAAATGTGGTTTTGGTCGTTTAAGCCCGACCTTGAAGAAAAGGAAGATGTACAAATTGTTCTTTACAGCTGTTTCAGGAATAGATGCACAGTTCATGTAATTCCCTGCATGCAGTCTGCCACCAGCATACAGTGGCAATCTATTCCATCTTCTTCAAAGATGGAATGAATTGTCTGATCATGGGGAAAATATTACCTTGCTAGGAAACATGTGAGGGCTGGTGACAGAAAGGGTATTTGACCATAGAAAATCTGTCTCAATAAACTCTGTCCAATCCATGCTAGCACGAAGAAGTAGATGTTAAGATGATGATGATGTATATATGTGTTTGTGTATGTATGAATAGAGCTGTATATGTGCATATGCATATACATGCAGACACACATGCACATAATATAGTGGAGTAGAAAGAAGAGAGGAGACTAGATAATTGACAGGCCAGTTGTTGGTGAGCTATTGGCTCTACAGATTCCAGTGGAGAAAGAAATGAAAAGGAGAGGGACAAACAGAGAGAAAGAGAGAGAGAGAGAGGGGAGAGAAAGGAGAGATAGCGATAGAGGGGAGTAACAGACTGTAGAAGATGGAAAACCTAGTGAAACAACTCTAGCAATTATAACTAGAAAAGACAACAGTTACCACAAAAAGGGTAAAAAATATTCAAATTTGCCATGCAAATGTCAGACTCACTCTCACAGTCTCTCTCTCTCTCTCATTCTTTTCCCTCTCTCTCTCTCTTTCTCTAGCTCTTTCTCTCTCTCTCTCTCTCTCTCTCTCTCTCTCTCTCT
>NC_068991.1:14319722-14324584 GCF_001194135.2 Octopus bimaculoides | reverse complement strand
CGCCAATACATACAAACTGGTTACGATGACAAGTATCTTAGGTGATCCGATCAGCAGACCAACCCACTTGTGAAATTAATGTGCAAGTGGTTGAGTACTCCACAAACATGCATACCCTCAACATGGTTCACAGGGAGATTTAGCATGACACAAAATGTGATAAGGCCAGCCCCTTTTAATTATGTATACAGCTCATTTTTGTCAGCTTTGGTGGATTGGTGCAATGCAAAAAAAAAAAAATGTCTTGCCGTTAGGAATTGAACTCACAACCTTATGATCAGGGGCTGAATACCTTAACCACTATGCCACATGCCTTCACTGGACACATACATATAAAGAGAAGGCTTTATATTTACATTTGTACCAACTACCATAGGTGCACTAGGTTATGTAACAACAGATTTGCATAAATGCCTAGAAATGATGAGGATTTTTTTAAAGAGACAATAAAGGACGCTCATACATATTTTGTAAATACAATCAATTAGCAGAAGAAGGAAAAATTTACAGTACATTCCATAGATTCTCCATTTACATTTCCTGGAATGAATACATGCATGCTTTTACATATGCATGTGGCATACACATGCACAGACACCAGATACGTATATGTAAATGGTTGTGAAACACAAACTTGTGCACTAAACTGGCATGCATTCTCCTTGTAGGAAAGTGAGTTAGTTCCACACATGCATTTGTGTATATGCATTCACTGAGTTCTTCACATAATCACAAATTCCAGAAAGAGATTTGACTGAAAGAAAAGAGCATTGTCACTTTGTGTACAACCAGTTAGATTTAATTCAGTCTCAAAGAACTAAGTGAACCCAAAGAACTAAACGAATAAGCATCAAAGAACTAAATCATGCATGTACACTAAATGTCTAAAAAGTAATCTCAAACATGCTGGGTTTATAAAGAAGTGCTGAGAACTGGATCTGGTTGGAACCTGTTGAAGAGGGAGATCTGATCTAGGAAGACATGAGACAATGGGGTGCAGCCTGATTTGAAAATGTTGAATCTCATGAAGGAGGCAAAGAACCATAATGAGTTAATCAGGGTTCTATTATCAATCTTATTTATCGTGGTTCTCTGGACCATAATAGACCAGTTACCCATGAGAACTCTATGCTGATGACCTTGTTACTAAAGCTGAATGCATCACAACCACAATCCATGTTTAGCAATTGGCACTTCTTTATACTGTTGTTCTCATCCATCTGCATCACATGACCATACCAATACATTCTTCTCTCCTGTACACAACATCTGATGCCTCTTATGCCCAAATTTTCTATAACCACATCTGTATTTTGTCATAAATACAGACTGATGTTGTACATTCATCAGAGCATACTTGTTTCATTTCTTTCAAGTCTTCACATGACCTCTACATTCACATTTCAAATTTCCCAATCATGTAGCACTACTGTTTGCTCACAGGTACCATATAACCCACCTTTAATTCTTATTTCTGTATTGCCCACAGGGGGCTAAACATAGAGGGGACAAACAAGGACAGACACAGGGATTAAGTCGATTAGATCGACCCCAGTGTGTAACTGGTACTTAATTTATCGATCCCGAAAGGATGAACGGCAAAAGTCGACCTCTGCGGAATTTGAACTCAGAACGTAAAGACAGATGAAATACCGCTAAGCATTTCGCCCGGCGTGCAAACGTTTCTGCCAGCTCGCTGCCTTTAATTCTCAGAGAGGCCTTTTGTTATCAACAGTGATAAAAGTTCTCTGAACTTTCTTCATCTAATTCATACTCTAGGAACCATACTTTCAATGTATCCTCCTCCATTGCTAATTAGGTCAACTAGATAACAGAAACCATTTTCTATTTCTAAGAAGCCTCCAGGGCATTTTGGAACATACTTTCCAACATTCTTTCTCTGTTAACCTTTCTTTCATTCCACTGCACCTCTGATGTGTCCATAGTTTGCACTGAACACGCTATATAGAATTTCTCTCTACACCTTGTCTATATATAGAACAGGGACATTCACCTGAAGGAATTAATGTTTTGTTTATTTTCCTGTTAATTAGAATTTTAGTGTTTACTAAGTTAACCTTAAAACCTTTTGATTCCATTTGATTTCAGGTTTTGTTTCGATACTAGGAATTTTAATTCTAATTTTTCTATGCAGTCAACTATATTGATGTTGTTGGCACTCCGTCGCTTACGACGTCGAGGGTTCCAGTTGATCCGATCAACGGAACAGCCTGCTCGTGAAATTAACGTGCAAGTAGCTGAGCACTCCACAGACACGTGTACCCTTAACATAGTTCTCACAGTGTGACAAGGCTGACCCTTTGAATTACAGGCACAACAGAAACAGGAAGTAAGAGGTCCAAACATTTTTACACACAAGGTCTTATTGTTTTTTATTATTTATTATTATTTTTTGCTCTTTCAGAAGAAACTTAACATCAAACTGTTTTCTAAACCAAGGTAAAGTAAGTAGGGGTACAAATTCTGATTTTGCACTCCACAGAAATCTTAAGAGGTGTGCTTGTACCCCTTGTTTTCAGGCCCATGTCTACCTGCACATTAAATTCTCTGCTGTACTCATTGTTAACTCTCTCATTCAGCTAATGGCATCCCTGTACATGGCATGAACGGTTCTCACTAGCCATTCATCTACTTCTAGCTTTCTACTGGAGGCGCAATGGCCCAGTGGTTAAGGTAGCGGACTCGCGGTCATAGGATCGCGGTTTCAATTCCCAGACCGGGCGTTGTGAGTGTTTATTGAGCGAAAACACCTAAAGCTCCATGAGGCTCCGGCAGGGGATGGTGGCGAACCCTGCTGTACTCTTTCACCACAACTTTCTCTCACTCTTACTTCCTGTTTCTGTTGTACCCGTAATTCAAAGGGCCAGCCTTGTCACACTGTGTCACGCTGAATATCCCCAAGAACTACGTTAAGGGTACACGTGTCTGTGGAGTGCTCAGCCACTTGCACGTTAATTTCACGAGCAGGCTGTTCCGTTGATCGGATCAACTGGAACCCTCGACGTCGTAAGCAACGGAGTGCCAACAACAACTTTCTACTAGTCACCACCAGATGCAAAATCAAGGCACCATGGCAAAGGCTTTCACCAGGTCAATGGATAAATAGATAGATAGACAGATAGACAGACACAGGCACACACACACACACACACTGCATCCAGACATCATGATAGTGTATTACAAGGAAACTGCATGATGGCGGACATCATATTTATTGGAAGCCATGTTGATGACATTAATCTCATTGATATGTGATAGGACAGGTTGATATAACATTACTGAGCAGTAAAACAGAATATATTAGGACACTGAAATGATTTGCAAATCTAATGATAATGCACGGGTGACAGTTACTGTCAACATTACAACTACTGCTGCTGTGGTGGACGTGCACCACCACCACCACCACAGCTACTACCACATCTACAACTGATGCTATGACTGTGACCACAACGACAATGATCACCATTAACACAGCTGTGGTCGTCATCACTGTCATCACCACAAACATGACGAGCAGCACTACTATCACCATGACCGCAACTACCACCAACTCAACTACCACCACAACCACTACAGATAACCACCAGCACTACTGGCATGGTCACCCTCCCCCCCACCATCATAGCCAATATAACCACAACCCCTGCTACAACCACATGGCTATCACCACCACCATAAACCACCACCACCACCACCACCACCACCAAAATCACCACAAACACCATAATCACCCATACCATTATTACAACCGTCTGCACTGTAACCACAACTGCTAATGTTGTTGTCACCACCACTGCCGCTACTGCAAAATCACCACCACCACTGCTGTCACCGCCGGCACCACCATCACCACCATCACCACTATTATCTTCACTACATCACCATCATCATCATTATCATCGTCATTTAATCTGTTTCCCATGCAGCACCACACCACCATCACCACTATTACCACCACAACAACTACCACCACTATTTCTCTCCACAATCACTGCAACAACTACCACCACCACCACCACCACCATCATTATCTGCACTACATCATCCTCCTCCTCATCAGCATTTAATGTCTGTTTTCCATGCTGCACCACCACCACCACCACCACTACCACCACCACCACCATCACTACCCCCCACAACCGCGTTCACTAGCAACACCATTACCACCATTATCTGTACCAGAACCACCACTGTTAAATCTACTACCCCCTACCACCACCACCACCACCACCACCATCATCATCATCATCATCATCATCATCATCATCATTTGTAACAAGATGCTTATGTGCAGTCACATGACATATTAGAACCAGCAACCAAATTACCTCAAATAACACCCTACAGCCTTAGAAAGAAATGACATTTCAGCTTGCAATTGTCCAAGATTTGCGAAAAGAGAAGGTGTGTGTGCATCTGGAATATGTCCTTGACGCTCGACCGAGACTGGCTTTGAGCTAAACTACCAACAACAACAACAACAACAGCAGCAATGCAACTACCAACAATGTACCAATGTACCAATACCGATAGCATCCTCCTGGCAACTACCTCTACCACTGTCTTGCTAATACACCCTACCATGCTCTTTGCCAGTCGTGTCTCCATCACAACCATGATTGACATCATCATCATCATCATCAGCAGCAGCAGCACCACTACCACCACCACCACCGTCGTCGTCGTTGTTGTTGTGGTCGTCATCGTTGTCGTCGTCACTGTCATCATCAATTGCATCATCATCATCATCACCAACATCATCACCATCATCCTCATCATCAATGTCATCATCATCACCATCATCATCATCGTCATCAATATCATGATCATCATCATCA
>NC_068991.1:14314836-14319387 GCF_001194135.2 Octopus bimaculoides | reverse complement strand
ACCATTATGATTTAACATGAACAGTTTGCTCATGTTATTATAAATATTTACATCTTCATTATCGTCACTGTCTTTTGTCGTTATGATCAAAATCGTCATTATAATCACCATCACCATCACCATCATCAGCATTATCATCGTCTTCAGCATCGTCATTTATTATCATCATCATCACTGCCATTATCATTACCACCACCACCACCACCACCACTACCACCACAGCCATCATCATAGCCGTCTGTTAGTTTTATCATTGTTTATCACTATTCACGTCTGGTTCGAAACTTGTTATCAAATCTGCTCTCTCCACCATCAACCACTCCCAAGCATGACCATCACCTCACAAAGCTGTCATTGTTTTCATCACTATATCACTGTCACTGATGTTTATTTTTCACCTTTCCATGCTTTTTTATTGGTATTGAGTTTGTGTGTGTGTGTGGGTGTATGGGTGTGTGTGTGGGGGGGTGTATGGGTGTGTGTGTGGGTGTATGGGTGTGTGTGTGGGTGTGGGTGTATGGTTATTCTTCATTAATAACATCATCTTCACTACTGCCACCACCACCACCACCACCACTACAACTACCACCATCATCATCATCATCATCATCGTCATCAAAATAATATTTTCATCATCATCATCCTCACCAGCATTTTCACCGCCATTTTGTTGTTATCGTTGTCGTCATAATAATCATCATCATCATCATTATCATCAGCATAACCACCACCACCATCACTATCATGACCATTGCCATTCTCCTCATTATCATTCTCATTCATCATCATTAGTGTCATCCTCCTCCTCCTCCTCCTCATCATCATCATCATAATCATAATCATCATGATAATCAGAATCATCATCATCATCATTATCTTCACCAACATCACCTCTACCATTTCGTCATTCTTGTCATCATCATCATCGTCATCATCATCATGATAACCACCACCGGTATCATCATCATAATCATCATCACCATTACCACTCCAACCACCACCACCACCACCACTAAATCCACTTCCATGATTACAGTCATCTCAACCATTAGAACAACTGCTACTACCACTACAGCCTTTAATGCCACTGTTACTTGCAACACCTCAACCATTACCCTCACCACTGTGGTAATCACCATTGCCACTACAACCATCACAATTTGATTAAAAGCAAAATTACAACTACCTTCACTACATTCACTGCCACCACCATCGGCACCACTGAGGTCAATTTTGTCTTTCATTCTTTTTGGGTCAAGAAAATAAATACCAGTGGAATACTGAGGTAAATATAATTGATTCACATCTGCCACCAAGATGGCTGGCCCTGTACCAAAATTTGAAACAACAATTATTATTATTATTATTATTATTGAGTGAGAGAGCAGTGCATGCCATCAAAGTGACACTGGGGTAAAATATACAAAGCCCAGTATACCCATCACGACTACCCATCTGATAAGGGTACACCAGGCACATGCGTCACAACCATATGTGCACGACATGGTGATCTCATATCAAGATAAACAGCGCATGACCTCGCAGGTGGGGCCCAGTTAGAATTTTCTTCAGGTCGAGTGACCCATTCCGCTCAAAGGGTCCCTGAATAAGGATGTTGAGCAAAACACCCATATTTCCAAAGGTGAATTATTCAAACCCCAAAGAATTCCTCTCGACACATGGCTATGATGCTCCCCCACTACTTCTGCTCATGATCAGAGATGCACATATCGTCAGCCATCAAGGGACATGCTCAAATGGTTAAGGTCAAACAACTGACAAGCAAATCTGTGGAATTGAGCAGAATATTTGCTGTAGCCAATCTTTTATACCAAGACAAAACAATGTACATGATAACACTTCCAATCAGTTAAGATCAGAAGCCATGAGAGCCACTGCCTGGTACTGCATCAAGGCATTATTATTATTATTGTTGTTATTATTATTATTGTTAAGGCTGCAAGCTGATGGACTTGTTTGCATGCCTGGCAAAATGTTTATCAGCATTCAATCCATCTTCACACTCTGAGTTCGAATTCCGCCGAGGTCCGTCCACTTTGCCTTTCATCCTTTTAGAGTCGATAAAATAAGTACCAGTTGGACACTGGGCGTTGATGTAATCAGCTTATCCCCGCCACCAAAATTCCTGGCCTTGTGCCTAATTATTACTGATTTTCTTTTGGTTGGTTTAAATGTTCTTCCAGTCAGATATTTATGGTAAACAAGATTTTATTTATTATGGAGGAGGCACATTTTAAGAATAAGAAACACATTGTACTTGATAGATGATAAAGCTGTCTTCAACGCTTGTCATAGATTATCCATGCCCCCGCCCCAGCCTCCTCCATGTTGTTGATAAAAAATTATTCATATTTGATGCTGCCTGTCTCTAATAATAGCTTTTAAAGTGCAAAACAGTCGACAGAGGCTTGATGTAATTCAAAACTGGTAAACTAATCGACTGAGTCTTGCATTCCAGCTCACAGTCAATAAACTGGTAATCACACACACACACACACACACACACTCACATGCATGCACATATATAGAATTATATACACACATACATGCAAACACATACACATATGTATGTGTATATATATATATATATGTGTGTGTGTGTGTGTGTGTGTATATGTACAGTTTTTTATCATATATATATATATAAATATATTTATTTATAGACATTTTTTCATATACAAACACATCTCTTTCATTCTCTGTGAAGTAAGCTGAACTTCGGCATGTACAAGCTGACAGTTGTGGAAATTTCCTTGTCTTTGTTATGTCTCGCTAAGCAACTGCCCAAGTTGTCAGTGCCTTGAGCCAGCCCTGGTCAAGCTTGTAGATAAGTCCAAAGGTTAAGGAAGTACACCTCATGAGAAAAAAACAAGCTCCTGTGGTCAGTTTTAGTCCAGGTCCCAGCAGGTTATATTTCCAGATGTGTGGGAAGTTTCACCCTTGACCACTAAATACTAGAAATAAAAATTGGATTTAAACTTAAAAACTGTAAACAAGTACTTCATGATACTCTACACATCTGACCCACTAAGCATGAGTCAATTATTGTAAATCTACATGACTGCTGAACCTGCTATAAATAGCAGCCAAATCTCTCCTCAAATCATACCTCACCATCTAAAAGAAAAACCAAAAAACAAAGAAGGACGCATTAGATAATTTAGTTCTAGAAATCCCTAAAAATTCAAGGTTGGTCATATTCAAAACACTTTCCATCAGCAGGCTTTTTCATTATTGTTAACCTGGGCTTTGTGGAGGTGCAATGGCCCAGTGGTTAGGGCAGCGGACTTGCAGTCATAGGATCGCGGCTTCGATTCCCAGACCGGGCGTTGTGAGTGTTTATTGAGCGAAAACACCTAAAGCTCCACGAGGCTCCAGCAGAGGATGGTGGTGAACCCTGCTGTACTCTTTCACCACAACTTTCTCTCACTCTTACTTCCTGTTTCTGTTGTACTTGTAATTCAAAGGGTCAGCCTTGTCAAACTGTGTCACGCTGAATATCCCCGAGAACTACGTTAAGGGTACACGTGTCTGCGGAGTACTCAGCCACTTGCACCAAGATGCCATACAGTGGGACTGAAGACAGAATCATCTACTTGGGAAGCAATCATCTAACCACACAACCACAAAAAAAAAAAAGAGAGAGAGAAAACAGGATACCCTTTGATCATAGGTCTGCTCAATCAGAATTGATTTGGTGCTAAACAATAATAGGAGCAGCAATAACAACAACAACAATGAATACACCTGCCTTCAGCTAACCTCCTCGGTAAGTTTATGTATCGTCATACATTTGATTAAAATATAAATTGAAATATTGATTAACCCCATAATTTACAAGATGACTGAAGGAAAATTATTCCCTCCTGGTGAGTGACCGGAATACTAAATAGAAAATACAAATGAAATAAGGTTTTCTGTGTTAACGGAGTGAATTAAAAATCTTCAATTAACAGAAATCACCCATTGCAATTAACAGGCAAAGAATACCTCTGGGGGTTTTTTTAAGAGCTGAAAAAAAAAAAATAAGCGAAGATGATAATTCTGACAATCCTTAATTGGAATTTTCAGAACTTTTAGGAAATCTAAAATAGGAACAGTTCTGGTCTTTAAACCAACTGTTAAAAGCAACAAATATGTTAGTACTATGAGCAATCAGAACACACCACACACCACGCATACAGTACGGAAAAACAAATGTTTAACGATGATTATCCCTCTCTCTCTATCTCTCTCTCTCTATATATATATGTGTGTGTGTGTGTGTATATGTATATATATGTATATATATATATATGTGTGTGTGTGTGTATATATATATGTATATCATAAGTCATTATCATTATTATAATAAAGTATTTTTAATGGATCAGTTTTGAGGTCTCATTTAAATAGATATAAATACAAAAACTCACTTGTGAGTATTTTGCTACGTTTGTTAAGATACAATATTTTTGCCTAATTTTGGTATAAAAATATATATATAAATACATATATATATATATATATATATATATATATATATATATA
>NC_068991.1:14313590-14314278 GCF_001194135.2 Octopus bimaculoides | reverse complement strand
TATATATATATATATATATATTTAGGAAAAGTAGTAATGCTAATTATGAATGTCAATAATATGGCTGAAGGAAATGCCTCTTGAGTGCATTCCACATGTTACAGCAGAATCACTCATATATGATACATTGAGATTAAAAAAGAATTTAAAAAAAAACACTGATTAACTGATATTATTCATGCAATTAGTAGACAAAAATCAGCTTTTGAAGGAATTGAATAAAAATAACTAGCAACTGAGATAAATCTCATAGAATTGCATCATTGAAATTTTTTGAAGATATACCAAATTTTAATCACTGCAAGAATGATAAGCATGTCACTTCTTATTGGTTCACCATAGAGTTGCAACAAGGAAGAATTGCAGTGCAGTAAATCATTTAGAGAAGATAGGAAGAAGCAAGGTAAATAACACGTTTGTCTTGTGGAAGATGTCCAAGAAAAACAGAAGATATGTAATGGAATGATAAGCTTAGAATGACACTTTTCTAAAATAAACTCAGAGGTAAATATACACTAATCACAAACAAAAAATATATAAACACCCCTGATCAATGATGGTGAAATCTAACAGTTTAATATCCAAATGCTAGTGGTTATATCAACATGCTGTTTATTCTGTCTGCTGTAAAGTACCAACAGTGGAGGCGCAATGACCCAGTGGTTAGGGCAGTGGACTCGCGGTCATA
>NC_068991.1:14307742-14311954 GCF_001194135.2 Octopus bimaculoides | reverse complement strand
ATATATTTATATGTATATATATATATGTATATATATATATATATATATATATATATATATATATATGATCATCTGTTCTCTGTTCTCGTACATATGTGGTATTGACAGCTTATGCCGAATGGCAATAAAACACACAGCAGTGTTTGAATCTGATGATCATCAAGATTGACCTTCGGTGTAGTGAAATAGTTATCATAGGCCACACGTGGGTGATCATGTAGTAAATATTTCATGGTTATATTCTAATGTAGGACATTAACACAGCCAGCTATCTAAAAACGTTGAGAAAATGACTTAATTGCATAAATGCTTGTTTATATATATATTTTTTTAAAATGGCAAATTCCTGTCTATATATTTTTATCGCTGACTGATTCTGAAGTGCAAAAGAATTATACATATCTAATTATACACGCTTATCCTCATATGTGTGCATGTGTGTGTATTTGTATATATGTGTGTGTATGTATGTTTGTACATATGTATGTATATATATATTTATTCATTTACATTACAACTATATACATGTATGTGTGTGTGTGTGTGCATGGTCAATAACTGATGGAGAATTACAGATCTTCTGTTTGTCTCCCATTCGTTTTTACATTTAGTATACTTTACATTGTTTCTTTAAACATTTTTCAATTTATCAAGTAATGGAACGCAATACACACTGAATTTATATATATATATATATATATATATATATATGAGAGTATTGTAGTTTGCTTGAAGCATTGTGTATTGTTTGTAAAGAATAAAAAGTTTAGAATGGTTCAACAATGCACTATAATACAAAAATGGACTATATACCTGTTGTAATTTGGTTATCTATAGTCCGATGATATTCCAGAATTACAATTCCTTCTTCAGATATTCTTAGATATCTAAGAATATCTGAAGAAGGAATTGTAATTTTATTCTTTATATATATATATATATATATATACATGGCCAGGCTCGATTAAGATCCCATAGAAGTCCTGAACACTTAAAAGATTGTGGTGCTTTCATCTATATGCAATTCAAAATATAGACAATAACAAACCACAGTATAAATTTTTATTGTTCAAAATGAAGCATGATTAACTTAGAAGAGATAAGAAATCCTGAACATTATTTTAGAAAGCTTAATGTGATTTCTTTTGTGTTGTAAACCATTTACCTTTTCTATGGTGCGCCGCTTCTCTTGATGCCCTAAGCAGGTACTTATTTTGCCAAATGGTTAATCCAGCACTGTTGTGTGTTATGTGTGTGTGTAATTATACATATGTACATGCAAGCATACACATATATATAGTTTGTTTTTACATCTGTTTTCCCATGGCTTACACGAATATATCATTGGGGCAATTACTTTTTACAGTTAGTTGCGAAACCCTGTGCCCACTCACCTGCTGTCACTAAACTTCACCTGTTTTTCATGTAAGGGATTTCTTATTCCAGACACATTCAAAAGCATGAAGCTAGCTAACAATCTTTAGATAAAGGACAGAACAACATTACTACATGCAGCTCAGTGATTTTCAGAGTAGTGCAAATGTAAATATGTACACAGATGCATGTATATACATATACACAAATAAATACATACCCATAAACATATACAGAGTGCAGTGTGACTGAATCCAAAGCCATACATTTGGGAGTAAACTGTACATGCATTGGATATGTAATGTGTCCACAGGAAGGCTGACAGCAAAGTTAATCTTTGGAGATATGCCTGCTCTACTGCACAGGAATAATTAGCTATAAGAATGCACACAAAATAATTCTTTCAAATTTCTGCTTGAAAAGCCCACAAAAAATACTTGATAGCTTTTGTTACCTGGGTGCTATAATTAGAAATGGTGGTGGGTGGACCAGAAGCATACCCAGTGTAAGAATAGAAAAAGACGTTTCAGGGAAGTATTATTTCTAGCAGAGAAAATATTTAGCCAGTAAAGGGTGAATTGCATGATGCTTGTGTGTGAAATGTGATCCTATATGACAATGAGATATGGGCCTTAAATGAAAAGGATTTACGAGACTAGAAACAGTTGAATGAACATGCTTTGATTGATGTATAATGTTAAAGTGTATGAAAAGATGGAGTACAAAATACTTGTGCATGCAAGTAAGAAGACTGCGCCGATGCAGGTATGTGGATAATGACAGTTACTTGAAGATGTGCCAAGCACTTTTAGAGGATGGAATCTTCAGAAGAGGGAGACCCATGAAGTTATAAGCAAAAGAATGATGGAAACTGATCTCAAGATGCTGGTCTCAAGTCATGATGGAGATGACGAAGGAGTGCGATAATTGGAGGCATGCAAACTGGGGAAGACATGCCAATGCATGCTAGCATGGTAGAACAAATAGTAATATGATGGTGCTGATAAGCCAGCGAGCTGGCAGGAATGTTAGAATGCTGGTTGAAATGCTTAGCAGTGTTTTGTCTGTCTGTACATTCTGAGTTCAAATTCCACCGAGGTCATCTTTGCCTTTCATCATTCTGGGTTTGATAAAATGAGTACTAGTTCAGGAGTGGAGTCGATGTAATCAACTTAACCCCTCCCCTGAAATTGCTGGCCTTGTGCCAAAATTTGAAACCAGCATCATGATGCTGATGGAGACAGAGAAATATTCACATTGATGCCTCACAAACTGTGCCTCAATTGTTGTCTCAATCTATTGTAACCCAATCCCCTTTTCTATACTCTCTCACCTCCCTTTATTCCTCAAGCTCTTTCCTATCCCCTGTGTCATGCTGCCTGTAAAACAAAGAATGTTATGGGACCTGCATATATTCAAATTTCCCCTGATCATTACCCTTGTTGTTGTTGTTGGCACTCCGTCGCTTACGACGTCGAGAGTTCCAGTTGATCCGATCAACAGAACAGCCTACACGTGAAATTAATGTGCAAGTGGCTGAGCACTCCACAGACACGTGTACCCTTAACGTAGTTCTCGGGGATATTCAGCGTGACACAGTGTGACAAGGCTGACCCTTTGAATTACAGGCACAACAGAAACAGGAAGTAAGAGTGAGAGAAAGTTGTGGTGGAAGAGTACAGCAGGGTTCGCCACCATCCCCTGCCGGAGCCTCGTAGAGCTTTTAGGTGTTTTCGCTCAATAAACACTCACAACGCCCGGTCTGGGAATCGAAACCGCGATCCTATGACCATGAGTCCGCTACCCTAACCACTGGGCCATTGCGCCTCCACTCATTACTCTTATCACTGTACCATTTATTTTTCTCATTATGATAACTGCATATAATATGAAATTGCATCAGGTCTGTTTATATCAAATACACCCTGCCATCACTCACCAGTACAGTAAGCCATCAAACCCTCTCCATCAAGTCACTCCTTATTGATATCCATCATTCATTCTTACAATGCTCCAGCTCTACAACAATCCATCAATCACTTACTCTATCTCTTTCTCTTTTCCTCCCATCTGCAAACATGAAGCTGTCATCACTACCTCTCTCTCTCTCTCTCTCTCTCTCTCTCTCTCGTTAATTCCCTGTCATTGCTGTCTCTCTCCCATTACTCCCTGACAGACATTCTTCTCCCTCGACTCATACTGCTACTCATGTCATACTCCTGCTCCTTTCACCCTTACTAATCTTCTATCATCAGTCACACTTTCATCTGTTCATACTCCTTCGTGGTATACTCAGCCCTTTTAGCATTCAGATTATTCTGTTAAATGTAATATTTATTTATTCAAATTATTTTGAATTAATCCTGCATCTTCTCATAGTTTTGAGCTTTCGATGACGTAATTGTTTATTTTTAGAAGTACATTGTAGGATAGGTGTAAGAGGCCAGAGCTGATCAGCTTCACCATAAAACAGGTACAATGTTTGGGTCGGATTTGGCTGGATTTGGCCGGATTAAATGCTAAAGGGTTAATCCGTTGCTAATTCTAGCATTACCACTGTCTTGTGTCTCACTATGTAACAAGTATTTGATCATTCTGAAGATAACCGTTTCCCTTTATCTTTTCGGCTGCATGGTCCTGAAACAGGGTAAAAGCATAGCTCTTTCTTCTCCAGCGAAGCTATTAATATACATGTGTGTGTATCTGCATGCATGTGTGTACATTTGTGTGTGTTTATATGTATGTATGTGTGTGTGTATATGCTTATACACACACACGTGCGCATGCACACACACATGTATATGTGTGTATATATATATATATATATATATATATATA
>NC_068991.1:14301714-14307114 GCF_001194135.2 Octopus bimaculoides | reverse complement strand
ATATATATATATACACACACACACACATATATACATATATATATTATGTATGTGTGTATGTATGTATATATGTATGTATGAATGTATGTATGAATGAAAGTATGAATGTGTGCATGTATGTATGTGTGTATATATGTATGTATGTATGTATGGATGGATGTATGTATGTATGTACAAATGTGATGATTGAAGGAGCAATAAAAAACAATTGTTACAAAGCCAGAAATATAGCAACTCACCAGAAATTTCATCTTTCGAATGATAATATATTTTGGTCACAGAGAAAAAAAATGTAGACGAGAGGTACTCCTAAAGACATCAGCATAATACGTCACAGCCAGAGTGAATAACGGTCGAAAAGATAACCCGCCAAGGTAGACTGGTGCATCAGACAAAGGAGCAACGTTTTGGGTGGAGTCAGCAGAGTTGGTGAAAAAAGTAAACATTTTCAACTGGAGAAATTTGACTTTATTGTAACTCTCGCTTATATACCCTGTAATCAATTCATTTAGCTTTGACTGAGAGCTGAAATGAGCTTTTAATAACAGTATATAGCTGATAATTTATTAACTAATTACTGTACACTGCTTTTCTGTTGCTCTACTGCAGTGTTTATATATATTTGTCAAGCCTATGTTAGTTTTAACTACTGTTCTTTTAATTTATCTATCTCCCCCGCTCCTGTTTTCAACATTGCTGCTCAACCTACACAAACACATGCATATATATATATATATATGTGTGTGTGTGTGTGTGTGTCTGTGCATCTTCCCATGCTTTCTTGCTTTCTCTCTCTTCTACTCTTTGCATTTATCACTCTCTCTTATAGTTCTACCCCTCTTTTGCTCTCACAGTTCTACCCCTCTTTTGCTCTCACTTTCTCTCACTCTCCTCTCTCTCTCTCTCTCTCTCATTCTCTCTATGGTAGTTCCTCTTCCTTTTTCTTTGCCGTTCTCTTTTTGCCACACCCTTTCCCATCCAACTACTTCAATAAATGTCAGCCGCCAAAAGGAGGGGGCTGCAAAAGACATGGATACTTCCTTTCCGTTTTCTTTAACTCATAAAAACAAGACTTTTAAAAATATCATTCATAAACTTTTCTTTAAATTAAGGGCAGAACTGTTAGCTCCTCAGTTGAAATGCTTTGTGGTATTTCATCCTTCCTTACTGATTTAAAATCCTACTGAGGTTGACTTTTGTTACGTCTTAAGCTAATGCTATCTAGCACCTTTGGATGATCTCCACTCAACCGCTACACAACTGCTACTCAACACTCCTACCATGGCCAGACTACCTCTATTTATATATTTGGGAGATCCTACTTCTTTGCCTGGGGGCGTCGACACAACAACTTTGCCTTTCATCCTTTTGGTGTTGATAAAATAGAATAAGTACCAGCTTAGTACTGGGGGTGATGCAATTGACTTAACTCCCCCTGGGTATGAGTATAAAAATCACATCCCTCTGCCAAGCCATGTCAAACCAGTGTGACAGAGCAGCCTCATCAAACCAGCATGATCTCAAGCTCAGATTCATGACCTCCACATCCAACCATACTCAGTGGAGAGAACATGCTGAGGCCCTCGTTCTGTGGTGGACTAAACATGGGTAATACAATCCAATCCAATCCAATCCAAGGGAGAGTGAATTCTAAGGATCAGAGATTAGTTCCTTTTCTTGACAAGAAGCAAATGCATGATAAATCTCTCTCTAGAAAATACACTTATCTATCATGTGTAACATTACTGTATTGATCTGTTATGTTATTCCTTACAATAGCTGTGAGAACTGGTGTAATATAGAACAGTGTTCTGGCAAGAATTACAGAATGGATGAGATATAAACAACCCTTCGACAGGACAACAGTTTATCACCATTAACATAGCCACCATCATCATTATTGTGTTAACCTTTAGTTTTCCATGCCTGCATGGGTCAGACAATATTTTGTTGAAGTAGAATTTTGTACAACCAGATGCTCTTCTTGTTGCCAACTCTCACTTGGTTCCAAACGAGGTAATATTTCCACCAATCTATTAAATCACAAATTATCTGGACATGCTTTTACAGGGGACTATAGACAAATGACAGTATTTATATGAATGATGACTCTTTATTTATAGTCAGCATACACATGTCAAGAAAAAGGGGATATACAATTAGTGTCACATACATACAGACACATATAAACAACTCATACATGCATACATATAAACATGTATATATACATACATACATATGTACATATATACATATATACATGCATGCATAAACACATGCATTTATGTCCCCGCTGTGAGAGTGAACATGAGACCATATGGTCCCAAATACTGTATTAATCTGGTATGCTATTCTTACTTACAATTAGTGAAATAAAGGGTAATGTAGAATATAGTGTTCTGACCAGACACTCCACAACATGAATGAGATATAAACAATACTTTGTAAAGGATAGCAGCATGTTGCAGGTAACATAATTGAATTGATTAGGCATATTATTCTTACCTGGGGAATTGATATAATTTAGACTAGTTTTCTAATGGAAACACAATGCTAATGAGATATAAACAACCTCTTGGATGGGACAACATTAGACAACACTACCAGAAAGATTTAGTGTTTTTCTGATGGCCAGGGCAGCTGAGGTAATGCAGAATATAGTGTTCTGCCACAAAAATACTATAGAGAGGATGAAAGATAAATATTTGCTAGGATAAGACAACAATTATATCAGGTGATCTCACAAAATCATTTTGGTAACCTATCAGCTGCTAGGCAGACTGAGACACAAGAGAGAAGATGAGAGAATGAATCTTCACCAGGTTAAGTCAACGGTGTAATACAAGGAACCCTTCCTAAATATTGCATCAATACAATGAACTAGTGAAGGCGCATGGCTCAGTGGTTAGAGCTTACGATTGCGAGGTTGTGAGTTCGAATCCCGGACCTGGATCTGTGTTGTGTTCTTGAGCAAGACACTTTATTTCACATTGCTCCAGTTCATTCAGCTGTAGAAATGAGTTGCGACGTCACAGGTGCCAAGCTGTATCAGCCTTTGGCTCTCCCTTGGATAACACTGGTGGTGTGGAGAAGGGAGGCTGTTATGTATGGGCGACTGCTGGTCTTCCATAAACAACCTTGCCCAGACTTGTGCCTGGGAGGGTAACTTTCTAGGTGCAATCCCATGGTCAGTCATGACCGAAGGGAGGTCTCAGCTCTCAACAATGAACTACCAACAGCTACCAAAAGAGATTGATAGAATACGTACCAAGCTTAAACAAGAAAGAAAGAAGGAAATACCGAGGTTGATTCATTTTCTAAAGTTCTTCAAGGTTGTATTCCAGCATGGCTGCAGTCTAATGACTGAAACAAGCATGAGATAAAAGATAAAAGATAACTACATGGTCTTATGCACAATAGTGAAATTGAGAGATAAACCTCCATCAAGATTGGACATCAGAGCATCACCTGTATGAGACAAGGAAAAAGCTTTCGTTTTTTACCTGTCACAGATAACAACAAAACCTCCTTTCAGTCAAATGAGGTAAAATGAATTATATAACACAGTCCTTAATACATATCCCACAAAAAACGATGGACTGGTCACATCTAGAATGACTATGATAATAAGTCTTGCTGGATTAGAGTCGTTCTGAGGTTAAATTACAACAACAATAACAACAGTAGCAACAATATCCAGTCTGTTACAGGTAACAATATAGCATTGATCTGGTATCTCATTTCCACCCAGAGCCAGGTGGTCTGCAGAAATATTTATTAACTATTCAAGTCCTGTATGAACATTTGAGGCAGTATTACTTTAAAATAGCCATTAATATGCTATACTTAATGCTTATATATATATATATATATATATATATATATATATATATACACATCTTGATATATATCTTGATCTTATGATATTTACTTTGTATTATATTATACTTATTTACTGTGCTTTTACTTATTAATTTTTCTATATGTGACAGTGGATTTTCATCGCTGAGTTCATGAACCTTGGTTCTTTTCCCTAAAACTGTATATTTATATATATTTTATATTGTGAAACTTAATTTAATTTTAATTTTTAATAAATTGATTTTAATTGAGAGTGTAGTGGGTGCTTATTAAGTGCCACTGGCACAGACGCCAGAAGGGGATGGCATCAACCATTATTTTATGGTGCTTTTATGTGCCACCAGCACGGGAGCCAGAGGGGGATGGCATTGACCACATTTGGATGGTGCTTTTACGTGCCACCGGCACAGGAGCCAATCAACGCAGCACTGACATCTGTCCTTTAAAAATTCAGCGATATATATCTACCTACAAGTAGAGCTGAACTCACAACCTACATGATTCTATTTCAACTAACAGCCATATGAACAAGCACAATGTAAAAACATGATATTCTATCCCAGAGAAATTGAGCTATATATCTACTTACATCTAAAACTGAACTCACAACTCACAAAATTTCAGTTCAACTGACAGCCTGGTGGACAAAGTAAAAATATAACATTTTGTCCCAGCAAAACTTAATGATAAATACCATACCTACCTACAGTCGGAACTGAATTCATGATCAGTGTTCCTTTACCTATGCACCTATCTTACCTCTACCTGCTGATTACTCTATGTGTTGTTCATTGTGTTATAAGATTACAAATGTAATCACTGTTCATCCAAGACATCTGCGGGAGGTCATGTAATTAAATAAATCTCTTGTTTCACGTTCTCTTTGTCTCGGTAGTTTCTGCATAAGATTTTTTACATTTCAGCTTAACGTCAACAAACTCATGTCAACGTGTTTGTTTTTGGCTGTTGGTGCTGTTCCTCTTCTTTCTTCTTCTTCTCTTCCTTTTCCTTTCCCTCCTCCTCCTCCTCCTCTTCCTTCCCCTCCTTCTTTACCTCCTTCTTCCCCTCCTTCCCTTCCTCTCTTTCTACTCCTCCTTTCTCATCTTCTCCCCTGGCCCTCCTCCTCCCCTGCTCACCCTCCTCCTCGAAAAATAGATTTATTCTATTTCTGTTCCAACATCTTTTCTTCATTTTTTTATACTTGTTTACGGTATATTCTTATACCTATAACGAATCTCCTCAAATATTATTTTCATTGTCTTATTACCTGTTTCGGCTGATTTTCCCGAATATGATGAATCCTTATTAGAAATCACCGGCATTGGTGTGTTTATGTCCCCATAACTTAACAGTTCAGCAAACAAGACTGATGGAATAAGTACCGAGCTTAAAAATAAGTCCAGGGGTCAATTTGTTCAACTAAAAAGAAATACTTCAAGGTGGTGCTGCTCCAGCATGGGTGCAATTTAATTGACAAAAAAATAAAAGAATATTTATAAGTATATATATATATATATGGTATATATATATATATATATA
>NC_068991.1:14300472-14301202 GCF_001194135.2 Octopus bimaculoides | reverse complement strand
GGTGCAATTTAATTGACAAAAAAATAAAAGAATATTTATAAGTATATATATATATATATCATAAATAGATAGATAGACACAAACATACACTTATACATGTATATGTATTTATTGAGATCAAATTCAATTGTAAGCAAAGTCAAACAATTTGGCACTGTGTAAATACTTTATCTAATTCCACTGCTATGAATTCAAAACGTCTGTGATTACAACAATTGCTCTGTGCCATTCCAGTCTTGACTGGGTGTGTCTGATCTGTGTAAACATTACTACTCAATAATTCACTGCAGTCCGTCACTCGCCTTCAGAAATGCCCATTATATACATCTGTACATATAGCTGTGCGTGTGTGTGTGTGTGTGTGTGTGTATGCATGCGTGTATGTGTGTGTGTTCACGCACACATAAGACAAGAAACACAACACAGGCTACACCATAATCTGTTGCCAGCCTTCAAAAAATTGCTTTACATGTTTTCAATATCTATACATACACAGACATTTACATACACACACATACATACATGCACACACACTCATACACACATACACACACACTCACACATACACACATATACATGCACACACACATATGAACATACACATACATTCATATATATATCATCATCATCGTTTAACGTCCGCTTTCCATGCTAGCATGGGTTGGACGATTTGACTGAGGACTGGTGAAACCGGATGGCAACACCAGCCTCCAATCTGATTTGGCAAAGT
>NC_068991.1:14296821-14300178 GCF_001194135.2 Octopus bimaculoides | reverse complement strand
GGAAGGTTTGGAGGTAATGAATAAAAATCTGTAAATTTACAACCATCCAGACATCTGAGTACCTGATTATTATTTTTTCTAATATATATATATATATATATATACACACACGAAAGGGTCCTGAAAAGTTCCTGGCTTTAAGGGTATTATGAAATGCCCTGGCTGGAGGCCCAAACTTCTGAGTTCTTTTACAGGGCTTAGAAATAGTGTAGGACTGTTGTAATAAGTATGTGAATTTGAGAGGGGAATATGTTGAATAAAATCCTAATTAACTGATCCTCCTGTATTTTCTTTTTCCCAAAGCCAAGATAAGGATCAAAACAATGATATACTTATGCTCATTATATCATCTGTATTACATAACAGTCTCCTTACTATCATTTAATCATAACACACAGGGTAAAAAACTGGATATTAATTAATATCAATTTAATACCAGGGAACAAGCACATTAAAAGAATCAAGAAGATTCAGAAAAAATATCTGAGATCTCAAAAGATTATTGTATATGTCTATATAAAGGAGACCACTAGTAGACACATTGCATGTGATCTTCTTCTAGCACATTAACAGTCCATCTAGTGGTCTCCTTTATATAGACATATATATATATATATGTATGTATTATCTCTACATGCATATACATCTATATATAAACTATACACATGTACATTTACATGTATATATTTATGAGTCGTGATATAGCTCTGCTAAGAATAGGATGAAGGTGAATTTCTCTTTACAGTATTTTGAAATGCATTACAGCATTTTGAGATATGCTATTCTGTTTAAAATTTATGGAATCAATAAATCATGAATTAATCCCTATTCATTTGTTGTTTTTCTATCAATGTTTACAGCTATGCTTTGAATTTAAATTAAATTCATTTAGTGTTTGAACTTCTGATTTACGAATTGAACTGGTGTCAGAAAGTGAGTTTACACCCTATGTGGGTTATTGCAGAAGTCAGTGAAGAATTTAGTTAGCCAGATTTCATACCCACTGAGTGCTTATTCACCTGGATTCTTTAATCCAATTTTTCCTTCACATACATATACATATTCGTATGCATGTGCACACATGTACTCATATAAGCCTACATACATATATATAATCATACATACATATTTAGTTATATTTTACAACTTTAATTTTTTAGCTGAGAAACTTCATTTTTACTAATTCAGAAGCACATCAGAAACTTAATATTTTAAAATCTGTAAATGCAGTTAAGTTATTTGAGAATATTTCTTTGTGATTCCAACATTTGGAATTAATTTGATACTTTGCAGGCCACAGTTTCAAATAAGAATTTTCAGCTAGATTTAGGCATGGATGTAGCTGTGTGATAAAAAGTTTGTTTCCTAGTCACATAGTTCCAGGTTCAGTTCTACTGCATGGCACCTTTGGTGAGTGTCTTCACTAGACCCTCAAACCAACCCAAACTTTGCTAGTATATCTGAGAGAAGGAAACTGAAAGTAGCTCATTGCTTATATTTGTATGTGTATGTGCATGTTGTGGAGGCGCAATGGCCCAGTGGTTAGGACAGAGGACTCGCAGTCATAGGATCGCGGTTTCGATTCCCAGACCGGTCATTGTGAGTGTTTATTGAGCGAAAACACCTAAAAAGCTCCACGAGGCTCCGGCAGGGGATGGTGGTGAACCCTGCTGTACTCTTTCACCACAAATTTCTCTCACTCTTACTTCCTGTTTCTGTTGTGCCTGTAATTCAAAGGGTCAGCCTTGTCACACTGTGTCACGCTGAATATCCCCGAGATCTACGTTAAGGGTACACATGTCTGTGGAGTGCTCAGCCACTTGCACGTTAATTTCAAAAGCAGGCTGTTCCGTTGATCGGATCAACTGGAACCCTCGACGTCGTAAGCGACGGAGTGCCAACAACAGTGTGCATGTTACTGTCTCCTTTCCTTGACATCACGTAACAGTTGTAAACAAGTATCACCACAATGCTAGTGATGTCCTTTGTTTAACAAACTTCTCTGAAAGCATATCTGGTCATAGGGAAATATTACGTTATATGGAAACAGATAAAAGTTGGCAACAGAGGCATCTGACTAGAAAATCTGTTTCAACAAATTCTATCAAATCCACATTTTGCATGGAAAATTGGGCATTAAAACAGCGATGACAATGAAGATTCTTCAGTTTTAAATCATTGAATTCATAACTGAAATATTTCTGCATCTTACTTATGGCAAAAGAATCCTCTACTGAACAAATATCGAATTCCTGATCAAGGATACCAAAAAGCAAGGATACCATGAATCAAAGAGGATTCTAGCTGTGAGGCAAATAATTCAGTTTTATAGATTTAACGTTTTAGCAAAAGAAATTGTACTGAATATTTTAATAACTAAAAACATTATGTTTTCAAACAAACTATTTGAATATTTTCATTCAGAAAATTGCTGCTGTTAAGAATTAAATTTGGTCAAAGCATGGAATCACAAAGAAATATTTTGAAAAAAAAAAAAAAAAAAAAAGCTCAACTGCATTAACAGAGTTTCCTTGTTAATATTTTAGATCTGTAAAAGATAACTATTCACTGTGTAATTGTATTTGCCTTTTACAGAATCCTCTTTGGATTTCTGGTCGCTTTGACACACACATACATACATCATCATCATCATCATCGAGGTTGTCATCACTGTCGTCGTCATCATCATCATCATCATCGTTTAACATCCACTTTTTTATACTTGAATTGGCCAGATGGAATTTGTTACTGCAGATTTTCTACTATTGGATGCTCCTCCTGTCACCAAACCTCACCTGTCTCCAAGCAATCTGCAGCTTTAGAACTAGTTTATCCAGGACAGGATGGTTTTAGAAATCTAGAATGTTTAGGGCAACAAATATAGTTTCCAATTTTAAACTTAGAATTAAATTTAAGCAACTTGAAACATTTAAAGAATCAAAAAAATCTATATATCTAATATCAATTAATCCACATTATGTGGATGCCATATTTCTACAAATTTATAGTACTGCTTAAACAAAGTGGATTGGTATTTCTTAAACAGAATAGCAGAACTGTGAACTGAGAATGAAGTATAAGCAACTTTTAGAACAGAAAAGTTCTGCACATTGAGTTGGAAATTGAGCACAAGAATTTAAGCTTTAGATTTAGTACAACACTTTAACCATAGAGCCATTTATATTCACCAAAAATACCTAAATGAAGAAATAAATAAACTATTGTAAAAATGGAAATCTTTAAAATCCTATTTCTGTCTAATTTGATACCATGTTATTTTTAAGATAGAATGAAAACCAAATTGCTCACAAGCACACAAGAGAAATAACAAAAAAAAAAAAAAAAAAAAAAAAAAAA
>NC_068991.1:14295053-14296359 GCF_001194135.2 Octopus bimaculoides | reverse complement strand
ATATATATATATATGTGTGTGTGTGTGAGTGTGTGTATGTATATATGTGTGTATATTTATATATGTACACAAACACACACATACACACACACACACACACACACACACACACACACACACACACACACACACATATATACATATAGGAAGTAAATGCAGCTCTAGTGTAATAAATATTATCAAACATCTTCTGGTGGCTGGAATTGCATAGCAGAGTACATAGCTCTCATGTTGCCAGTGTTAAAACACCTTGGAGTCATGGACAGGTGAGATGTGACTTACCTTCAGCTCAGGTAGGTGCATGATGTTGAAAAGCCACAAAAATGGGGAAACATCAATGTCCATCACTTCAAAATGGGATGGCAAGCAAGTTATCTCACCTGTCCATAACTCTAGGGCAGGGGTGGACAACCCTTGGCATGCATGCCAAACATAGCACACCAATAACTTGTTTCTGGTAGGCGAAACCCTCTTTCTAGTAACCCTCCATTTAACAACTTCCTCTCAATAGTATATACTCTTTTACTCGTTTCAGTCTGGCTGTGGTAGGAGTGTTGAGTAGTAGCTGAGTAGCAGTTGTGTAGCGGTTGAGTAAAGATCATCCGAAGGTGCTAAATAGCAGTAGCTTGAGACATAACACTAACTCAGCTTGTACTTTAGTCACCTATATTGGTAGGTGGCCGTGGGTAACTCTTAACATGTATGAGCAGACCATTTGTTTTTCACTGGCACAAAAGGCCAGGCAAAGCAAATCTGCTGGGAAGCACAGGATTCCCTCTTGTATGGGCACCAAAACTGTCTCAAACTCTCCCTACAATCTAGACCTTGCTCGTTATGTTGTAGTGGGAAGGGGTCAAAGTGCTTACAGAGCAGGTTCACTACCTGATGAGAGAGATCAACACTTGCATTCAAAGACAGAGTATAGTAGCAACCTCATCATACAAATGTTTACCCAAAACACACTTTGAGAAGGATGTATTAAATCCAAAATACATTCGGTATTGCTCTCCATGTCCAGATTGTGGCTCCATTCAATGTATTTTGCATTTCCATTTTA
Organism: Octopus bimaculoides; assembly: GCF_001194135.2. Taxonomy (NCBI): domain Eukaryota; kingdom Metazoa; phylum Mollusca; class Cephalopoda; order Octopoda; family Octopodidae; genus Octopus; species Octopus bimaculoides. Next base: position 14,295,302 of record NC_068991.1, on the reverse strand, counting down.
AATTAAGTAATACTTCAGTGTATCAATTCATCATCATCATCATCATCATCATTTAACGTCCGCTTTCCATGCTAGCATGGGTTGGACAATTTGACTGAGGACTGGTGAAACCGGATGGCAACACCAGGCTCCAATCTGATTTGGCAGAGTTTCTACAGCTGGATGCCCTTCCTAACACCAACCACTCAGAGAGTGTAGTGGGTGCTTTTTACGTGTCACCCGCACGAAGGCCAGTCAGGCGGTACTGGC
>NC_068991.1:14289887-14292966 GCF_001194135.2 Octopus bimaculoides | reverse complement strand
TATATACACATATACATGACAGGCAGGTAGAGAAAGAAAAAGAGAAAGAGTGAGGCACACACACACACACACACACATTCACGTATGTGTTATGGCTCAAAACTGTGCAAATAAGGACAGAAAAATAGTATTAAATCTATGTTAAAGAGTTTTAACCTTTTTAGCGTAAGCTGAAAACTTTATTAACTGTTGTTCTGAGTAATGTCTTTGTGCAGGAGTGTATGTGTGTGTACATTGGCAACTAGACCATTAAGTTCACTTGTTTAATTACTACTAAGTTTACTTGTGTAATTATCAATACTAATTATACACAAGCTACACCCATTTCTTTGATAAGTGAGTCATTAATCACTAATATTTTCTGATTTAAAATCATGAAAAATCACATGACATGCATGCTTGGTAGTTGTATATATAACATAGAAATTATACAATAGAAGTAACTCTTGAGTATGTGTATCTCTAAAAAACAAGAAGCTGCACTTTGTTATCAAGGAAAAATCCCTTCGCTGACATGTAGTGTAAATAAATAAATAAATTAATCCCTGAAGTATATTGTGTGACACAGTTCGTCTATAAAGGGATTGTTGCAGACAAAAATCTGCAGCTTTTATTTTTAAATGACACAAAGTTGTTAAGCATATTATATAGGTATAAATATATATGTATATCATTTTCTTTGCCTCTTTATCTCTGTTTGTTCGTCTGTCTGAATATGTGTGTGTGTGTGTGTGTGTGTGTGAGTGTAAGAAATTATATAAATTATAAGGGGACAAGAAAATATGTAATAAACTTCATTAGATGACTGTTGTTTTTGAAGCTCTGATGAGGCTATAGGGTGGTGCACAAGCACACAACTATGAGTGCAATCCTTCTTATAGCAGAAACAGCTGTAAGCTAATGAAGTTCATCATAGAAGTTTTTGATCTCTTGTCACGGGGACATAAACACATCAGCATCAGTTGTCAAGCGATGGTGGAGAAACAAATACAGACACACAAACAAATATATACACACACACACACACACAAATATATACACATATATGTATATATGATGAGCTTCTTCTAGTTTCCATCTATCAAGGCTTTGGTCAGCCCAAGGCTATAATAGAAGACACTTGCACAAGGTGCCATGAAGTGGGACTGAACCTGGAGTCATGTGGTTAGGAAGTAGCTTCTTACCATACAGCCATGCTTGCACCAATATATATATATATATATATATATATATATATATATATATATATATATATATATATATAACACAATTATATGTGTATAAATAATAAAGTACTTATAATTAAAGTGTATGGAACAGTTATGTAGAGTGTATGGGTGTGTGTTTGTATGCGGTGTACGTATTGCATGTATGCATGTATAAGTATGTTCATGTGGCTTTCTGCATTGTGTCGTAGCGTAACCAATTCAACCTAACATGCCAAGTTAGGAAAACTGGCATCAAAACAACACGAATGGCAAAGACCACATCAGCAACAAGAATTATAAACAAGGCGGAGAATATATATATTCATTGCCTAAAGGGTGCATTTTATATATTGCAGTTGATTTATTTATTGATAAGCATATCTGAGCTCTAGCATGCATGCAAATCACTTTTTCTAGGTAATATACTAGCTAAAAGACATCTTTCTCTCTCTCTCTCTCTCTCTCTCTCTCTCTCCCTCTCTCTCTCTCTCTCTCCCTCCCTCTCTCTCTCTCTCTCTCTCTCTCTCTCTTAACATATGTATTCATGTTTTCTTATTTTCATCATTTATGTTTTACTCTTCATTTTCTTCCATCATCTCATATGTTTACTGAATCGTAGAACTGCAAGAACCTATCAGAGCTTCCGTTACATTAAGCATTAAGTTAATAGGAAATATATATCGTTGTTGCTGTGATATAACCCGAAGTCAGATCCGATTGAGCAAACTTAATGACGTGCAGATAATCAGCTGAATGACTATATAAGGCTCAATGCCCTATTGTTCTACTGTGACAGATCTATCACCGTAGGGACCCAGCCATGATCATTCCATCTTAATTTCAGAAAATATGTTTGGAACTATATTATGCAATGTATCATTTTTTTTATTCTATGGGGAGAAGATTTTGGTTTAAATAAGATATAGGATCAGGATCTGTGGTTTAATATGATATAGAGTCAGAGGTAATTAAAATACAGTGCCTGCTATAAATGTAAGGACTGAGATATGATACATTGCTAGACTCAAGAACACCTATCCACCACAACAGAATTGAGATCCTAAAACTAAGGTGCCATATAAAAAGCACTGATGTGGGTGCTGTTGCCACATAAACAGCATTTGTGTTGGGGCTGGTGCCATGTAAAAAGCAATTGTGCTGCTCCCACATGAAAAGCACTGGTGATGGTATCACAGAAAAAGCACCCAGTACATTCAGTAAATCAGTTGGCATTAGGAATAGCATCCAACTGTAGAAACCAAGCCAAGACAGACTATGGAACCTGGTGTGGCTTCTGGCTTTGCCAGTTCCTGTCAAGCCATCCAACCCATGCCAGCATGGAAAACAGACATTAAATGTTGATGTATAAGGACGTACACACACCAGCCCGTCATATATGTGTATGTATATGTGTGTGTGTGTGTGTGTGTGTGTGTGTGTGTGTGTATGTTGGTGTGTCTGTGTTTGTCCTCCCCATCATCGCTTGACAACCGATGCTGGTGTGGCTACATTCCTGTAACTTGGCAGTTCGGCAAAAGAGAAACGATAGAATAAGTACTAGGCTTACAAAGAATAAGCTCTGGGGTCGATTTCTTCGACTAAAGGCGGTGCTGCAGCATGGCCGTAGTCAAATGACTGAAACAAGTAAAAGAATAAAAGAAAAAAAAATATATATATACATACACATAAATAAGCAGATAAATAGAGAACTATATCTAAAAGGATTAAAATAAAACAAAATTTGTGTACCAGTTTAAAGCATGATGATGCCAAAATAGATGCAAGACGAGAAATGTCGCAGAATTCATTAACCAATAAATTATTCAAAAATGGGTATTTATATGTGTGTGTGCATGCACACACATATATTA